>NC_073393.1:12659941-12899941 GCF_028641065.1 Leucoraja erinaceus | reverse complement strand
GAAGGATTGTTAGCTCTTCAAACTGTCAGTCTGAAGAAAGATTCCAACCCAAAACAGCACGCATTCTTTTTCTCCAAAGATGCTGACAGACCCGCTGAATTATTCCAGCACTTTGTGTCGATCTTTAGTGTAAACCAGCATTAGCAGTTACTTCCCACACAGGTAATAGATTGATCCAAGCAGTGATGGGAATGGGATTTAGGGGTACTCTAAATTCCATGAGGCTGAGGTTGAGAAGGAAGGGGGGAGATTGTTTAATGTGCGGTCATACCCATGTAAGAGTACAAGAATGTATAACTTGTTTATTGTGTATTTGTAATAATGTTTATTGTGCATTATATGTCATAGCTGCTTTCTCGCATTTCTCTCTCTCTCAGACGGATGAAACCAAAGATCATAGAGTGGAATAGATGACATTTCGGGTCGAGACCCTTCTTCAGACTGACAGTCAAGGGAAAGGGAAACAGGAGATATAGGCATATCTTCCGTTCATTTGTCATTAGTACCGCATATATCTCTTGTTCCTCTTTCCCCTGACTCAGTCTGAAGAAGGATCTCGACTTGAAATGTCATTTTTCACACAGAAAGTGGAGAATCTCTGGAATTCTCTGCCACAGAAGGTAGTTGAGGCCAGTTCATTGGCTATATTTAAGAGGGAGTTAGATGTGGCCCTTGTGGCTAAAGGGATCAGGGGGTATGGAGAGAAGGCAGGTACAGGATACTGAATTGGATGATCAGCCATGATCATATTGAATGGCGGTGCAGGCTCGAAGGGCCGAATGGCCTACTCCTGCACCTATTTTCTATATTTCTATGTTTCTATGTCATCTATTCCACTATACGATCGATACTTTTGTCCGTCTGTCTGCTCGTTCGCTCGCCCTTGGATTAAGTGGCGCAGGGTAAAGCCGTGAATGCATGCCATTCCCCTCCCAGTCCCAATCTGCCCTTTCTGTCCTGGGCCTCCTCCATTGTCAGAGTGAGACCCAGCACAAATTGGAGAAGCAGCACCTCATATTTCGCTTGGTTAGCTTGCACCCCAGCGGTATGAACATTGACTTCTCTAACTTCAAATAGCCCTTGCTTTCCCTCTCTCTCCATCCCCTCCCCCTTCCCAGTTCCCCCACCAGCCTTACTGTCTCCGACTGCATTCTATAAATAAAGTGGATAAATGCATTCTATAAATAAAGTGGATCCCTGAAAACTAATTGTTTTCGTCTGAGTCGAATAAAGTGAGAAACGGCTCGAATCTTTCTGCAGTGCTCATTAAACCTGAGCTGGAAATCGAAAACTAGGGGAACGCCGTACCCCTGTACCCCCCCCCCCCCCCCCCCCCCCCCCCCCCCCCCCCCCCCCACCCACACACATTTCCGCCACTGGATCCAAGGGAGGAGAATATTGGCAAGGAATATTGCTTTGCAATTTAGGATGCAAGAATATATATATTAACCAATGATTCATTTTATATCATCAAACTATCTGCTGATTTGATTTTGGAAATGTGCACAATTACTAACAAACTGGATAGTGACCGTGTGTGCCTGTGGTTCTAGATATCTGGAGTCTGGGAGTGATCCTGTACATGTTGGTGTGTGGATGCCCCCCTTTCCACGAGGTGAACGACAGCGAGACCCTCACCATGATCATGGACTGCCGCTACACGGTCCCCCAGCACATCTCTGCTGACTGCAGGCAGTAAGTACCGCACTCTCTACACCCCATCGTCTACCCGCTGGTCTCTCACATCATCCGGCGTCACCGGTTTAATCACAGCGGCACCCAAACAGCGCCCTGGGTTATGGTCACTGAGCCTGGAGATTGGGCTGCACTCCTGATCTCTGCCCTGTTATTTCTAAGATGATTGTTCACAGGGCAGGTTTATTTTAAAACTTACATTACTGCTTGCTCCCTCAAGTCAAGTGTTACGCCTGCAAGATACATTGTGCAAAGGTCTGGCCTCAATGGTGCAACGGAGACTCATGGGCAGGAAGGAACTGCAGATGCTGGTTTACACTGAAGATCGGCACAAAATGCTGGAGTAACTCAGCGAGTCAGGCAGCATGTCTGGATAAATCAGCGATTCAGACAGCATCTCTGACGTTTCAGGGACCCTTGCTTGTTGTCCTCATGGTTATGAACATTGAATTCTCCAATTTTGCATGACTTCTAACAACCTCCCCTCCCCCCCCCCACCCCCCATCACCATATATCACACACACACACACACACACACACACACACACACACACACACACACACACACACACACACACACACACACACACACACACACACCACACACACACACACACACACACACACACACACACACACACACACACACACACACACACACACACACACACACACACACACATACCCACACACACACACACACACACACACACACACACACACACACACACACACACACACACACACACACACACACACACACACACACCCCCACACACCCTTCCCCCCCCCTACATTCCTTCTGGCTTCACAAATTGCAATTCTTCAATCCTTGTGTCTCACACCTTCTGTTTAGTTTAGATTAGGGATACAGTGCAGAAACAGGCCCTTCAGCCCACCGCATCCGCATCGACCAGTGATCCCTGTACTAGCACTATCCGATACACTGGGGACAATTTGTACTGAAGCCAAATTAACCTACAAACCTGGATGTCTTTGGAGTGTGGGTGGAAATCGGAGGAACCCGGTCACGGGGAGGACATACACACTCTGTACAGATACCACCCATGGTCAGGATTGAACCCGGGTCTGTGGCGCAGTAATGCAGCAACTCTACTGTTGAGCCACCTTGCCACTCCTGTGTTAATCTCTGGTTTTGTTCCACCATCTGCCTATCTCGCCTGTGTTCACCTATTACCTGCCATGCTTTGTCCTGCGTCTCCTCTCTCCCAGCTTTCTTCACCCCCCCCCCCCCCCCCATCCACCACAATCAGTCCGAAGAAGGATCCCGACCCTAGACATCACCTGTCCATGTTCTCCAGAGATGCTGCCTGACCTGCTGAGTTACTTCAGCGCTCTGCATCCTTTAGTGTAAACCAGCATCTGCAGTTCCTTGCTGCTACATGCACGTGGTTATATTGTTGATGCTGCATTGTATATGTAGCTGGAGCAAGCTGCCTCATACAGTGTGGGCTCCAGGCCAGTGGGTTCATGGCACATATATCTGTACACCACACTCCTGTTAGTTTAGAGAAACAGCGTGGAAAGAGGCCCTTCAGCCCATCTAATCCGTGCCAACCAGCGATCCCCGCACATTCACAATGTCCTACACACTCTAGGGACAATTTTCAATTTCACCAAAGCCATTTAACCTACAAACCTGTACTTTTTTGGAGTTTGGGAGGCAACTGGAGAAAACGCACATGGCCACGGGGAGAATGTACAAACTCTGCACAGGCAACAGCCCTGGTCAGGATCGAACCCAGGTCCCTGGCGCTGTAAGGCAGCAACTCTACCGATGCACCACTGTGCCTCCGACATCCGTACATGCATGACTGAGTTGAAGGCCTGGTGCAATAATGGAAACCAGCTGTTGGGTTCAATTGAATGATAAGGCTTAATGATAATGGTGGATGGGGATGGCGGAGATGGCAGGAGGAAGGGAGCAAGGTCATTAAGCTGCGTTTAGTGTAAATAGTGCCAATTATGTCCAGCTGGCCACTTTTTCAAAAGAGGGTTACGTGGATTGCTGCCAATCCATCGTGGTGCAGTCAACTGGTAGCCGGCAGAGGCAGCATCGCGAGGAATATTGCCACTTTACTGCTGAGTGCATCTGAAGTTGCTAATTACAACAGGTTGGTGGCAGTGAGCTAATATTACTATCGTTGAGAGTAATGTGTAGACCGAGGGAACCTAAAAGTAGAAACAGATAAAGTGCGGTGGCCCGTTCTTTGACTGAGCTGCTTAAGGACACGCGATAACATACCTGGCTACAATTCCAGCTGTTGGCTTTAGTTTAGTTGAGAGATACAGCGTGAAACCAGGCCCTTCGGCCCACCGAGTCTGCGCTGACCAGTGATCCCCGCCCACTAACACTACCCTACACACACTAGGGACAATTTGCAATGATACCAAGTCAATTAAACTATAAACCTGTGCGTCTTTGGAGTGCGGGAGGAAACCGGAGCACCTGGAGAAAACAAGGGAAAGAACGTGCAAACTCCGCAGAGACAGCATCTGAGGTCAGGATGTAACCTGGGTCCCTGGCACTGAGGCAGCCGCTCTACCAACTGCGCCACAGTGCCGCCTCCGTTACTGCGTTACATTTGTTTTTAAAAGGTGAATGAGAAGTATGTTGAGATATTAATCGAATAACATCTGATTAGTCTGAAGTCCAGCGGCACCAAAGTCCCAAGTGTGCCAGATTAATGGGGTTTGACTGCGTCTTGTGGCAGTGATCCAGCTCCTCCTGCATTAAATAAATAAGGCCGAGGATCAAACGTCGACTCGCCCGCGATGCACCGTGCCTGAGCTGAAGCACTTTGCAGCGGCCAGGAAAAGACTCGTCGCCTTGCTAGCGGGCATTTCAAATCATTGGTGCTCAGCATCTGCTGTGGCTACTGAGCACTGTGCACTGACCGCCAGGCCCCGCTGTCCGACTCGATAATCTGCATCAATGAGCAGAAAAACCCAACCTGGCATTCTGCTTGCAAAAGGCCACAGTCCTGCAGTGTGTTTAGTTTAGAGATACAGCGCGGAAACAGACCCTTCAGCCCACAGAGTCTGCGCAGACAAGCGCCCCCCCGCACGCTAACAATATCCTACACACACTAGGGCCAATTTACAATTTTGCCAAGCCAATTAGCCTACGTCTTTAGAGAGTGGGAGGGAACTGGAGCACCCGGAGAAAACCCACGCAGGTCACGGGGAAAATGTACAAACACCGTACAGACAGCGCCCGTAGTCAGGGTCGAACCCGGGTCTCTGGCTGTAAGACAGCAACTGTACTGCTGCGCCACTGTGTACTTTGAGCTGCCAGGCAGTGCCATGCTCTGGTGGGTTGCGTAGGGTAGGTTGGGCTATGACTGGAGTGAGAGTAAGATGATTACTCTGATCAATCAAGAACCTGAGGACATAGGTTTAAGGTGAGGGGGGGACACTTTAAACTTCATTCTTGACCATGAAGTTAGTATTTTAAACGTCTCACTCAGCCAGTGTTGGACCCACAGCTAACGATGCTTCCCTCACCTCTTGATGCTTACCCTACCAATACCTGCAACAGTGGGAGCTGTCTTCCTGTTCCTACAGGTGGCATGGAGTTTGTATGTTCTCCCCTGTCCGTCCATGGAGTGTGGGAGTAAACCGGAGATCCGGGGGAAATCCCACAGAGGTCACGGGGGGGGAAACGTACAAACTCTATACAGACAGCACCCATGGTCAGGAATGAAGCCGGGTCTCTGGCGCTGTAAAGCATCAACTCTACCGCTGCACCATGGTCTGCCCTATCATTGACCAATATATAACAGCATTGGTGACCCACCTGGTAGCGAGTCAGCAGTTAATTGTAAGCTCTGTAAAGATCATAAAGTTTAGAGATGCAGCAGCGAAACAGGCCCTTCGGCCCACCAAGACCCCACTGACCATCAATCACCAGTTCACACTAGTTCTATGTATTCCCCACTTTTTCACCCACTCCGTACGGACAATTTTACAGAGGTCAATCAACCTACCAACCCTCGTGTCGTTGAGACATGGGCGTTAACCCACTCGGTCACAGAAATAACATGTAAACTCCACACAGACAGCAACCGAGATCAGAATCGAACCGGGATCTCTGGCCTCATGAGGCAGCACCTTTACCCACTTTGCCACCCTGTGCTCAATTGTATTATTTGCTTTAATAATTAATTCTTTCACCCAAATGACAAATTTTATTTTACGTATTTCTGAACTGCAATTTGTAATTCAGGTGGTTAAAAGTTTGCTGCGGGTTCTTTCAGAATAAGCATGGACATAGTCCCTGCAAGATGCGTAATCACAGTACCTCTAGAGCAAGTCGAGGTGAATGGTTAAGTGGTTCAATGTTGCTTTTATTATTGCATTTGCGAAGTGCTAACACAGTGAATTTCTTCATCCTTACAAACAGTCCAGCAGAGTATTGCCATACCCACGATCCTCGATCAGCTAGTGTACAGACATACTGTAGTCTACTAAGTCCACATTGAAGAGACGCCATGCTTTAGTGGCGTTTTAAGGTTATGGTCAAGGTAGATAATGGTGAGAAATGGATTAGAAGTTGTAATATGAATCGCCGTGCTGATTTTCCAATCCCAGCTGGGCCGTGCAGAACAGGAGGAATATCCAAAAAAGGGTCCCGACCCCAAAACGTCACCCATCGTTTTTCTCCAAGGATGCTGACTGCCCCGCTGAGTTACGCCAGCAATTTGTCCCCATCTATGGAATACCCGTTGAGTTTGGGTGATAGACTGAGCCATCTGGGCTGGGGTGCCCCATCTAGTGGATGGATGAAGGGTGTGCAAGTAATCAGCCTTCACCCTCACGAAGGTCTACACCATGCCTCAGATGAGCGGACAAAAATATTTACTCTTGTTATTGATCAATAACTCAGTGTGACTATAACTTCTCCTGAAATCCAAAGCGCTCCAGCAGCAACACCCTTGGACTATCCTTGTTCGGACTTTACTGGCTTTATCTTGCACTAAACATTATTCCCTTATCTTGTACCTACACCCTGTAAATGGATCTATTGTAATCATACATTGTCTTTCTGCTGACTGGATAGCATGCAACAAAAAGCTTTTCACTGTACCTCGGTACACGTGACAATAAACTAAACTGAACTGAAACTGCAGTGGCCATGTAAGAAATCCCAATCGAGCTCCATTTCGCACCCATTCACCTGGTGAAATCCACGGGTTGGACGTAAGCAGCAGATTGCTCTCTCAGCCGGTCTGTTTGAAATTGATTTCACACCGTGTGAGACTTGGAGTTGTGACCATTTACTGTCACATACTTCACATGTCACGGAGCCGGAATGCTCTTTAAACCACGGGACCAAAATAACCGAGAGAAACTCCCATCTCAGGGAAAATAAAGACCTGCTGTGTATCTCAACGTGTTTGGGCTGTCATGGGGAATATGTGGCTGTGAAAGGATTGCAAGAGTTGTATATCTTGAATACAAAGGAAAAAGAACAATCTGAAGATAATTTTGTGAATGCACTAGAAACTCTGAGAATTGTGTAGTTTGGGGGATTCTTTAATATTTAACATTTCAATATTTAACATTTAATAAACATTTAAAAGACATTTGGACGGACATGGAATAGGACAGGTTTGGAGGGATATGGGCCAAATCTAGGCAGATGGGACTAGTGTAGATGGATGACATGGGCAAGTTGGGCCAAAGGGCCTGTTTCGGTGCTGTATGACTGCCTCTATTTGAGGCTTTGGTACCTCTTGCCTGATGGGAGAGGGGAGAAGAGGGAATGACTGGGGTGAGACTGGTTCTTGATTATGCAGGTGGCCTTGACGAGGCAGTATTTCCGCCACGGGCTCCGAATAGAGTGTACAAACTCATACAGACAGCACACATAGTCAGGATCCATCCCAGTTCTCTGGCACTGAATAGGCAGCAACTATACCTCTGCACCAGCATGCCGCCCGTAGTGGGGAAATGGGACTGGACTGTGAACTGGCACAGACTCGATGGGCCAAATAGCCATGGCATAATTAAATATTGAGAGGGGGCGGGGGGTTGCATGGGAGATGGGGCATTGAGAAGAAGAGGGGGGGGGGAGAACGACACAGAGATTAACTCCCCTACATTTCTGCAGCATTCTGCATCCACCCGATGAATGCAACTTTTATGACTCCTCCAAAAGGAGCCAATCCATGTGACTCAGTGACAACTAATTAAACTCTCCGTGGGATGAAGGTGCTGCCTCTAGTCGCTGATGTGAATGGACGGGGTGAAGGCTGACGTGCGAGTCTGGATTGTGACAGGGAGTCAGGAATGACTCCCACTAATCTGACAGGCTGCTGTCTGAGGTACTAAAAGCTCTATGCAAGGGACTGGACCAGAGCCTGCTGCTCACCACAAGCTGACGTGGACCCCTCTCCCCCCTCAGCTGCCACACTGTACGTGATTCTGATAGCAAGTCATCAGATGGGCTGATGACACCCTGTCTCTTGTCTCCTGCACCACAGGATGGAGTGCTCATAGACGTGGGAGCATGTGAATCATCAAATGCTCACGAAGGCACAGTGACGCAGCTGGCAGAGCTTGCTAACCTCACAGCATCAGAGATCCAGCTACGGTTCTGACCTCGGGTGCTGTCTGCGTGGTGTTTGCACGTTCCCCCTGTGACCGCGTGGTTTACCACCGGGTCCCCCAGTTTCCTCCCGCATTCCAAAGACGTACAGGTTTGTAGGTTAATTGGATTATGTGAATTGCCCAAACGTGTGGGGGGTGGATGAGAAATTGGAACGTCGCCGAACTAGTGTTAACAAGTGGCCAGCATCGATTCGTTGGGCAGAAGGGTCTATTTCCATGCTGTATCTCTAACCCTAAATCTAAATGACAGATCGCCACTGATTTCCCGGCTATTGGTGGTCCGGCATCTCCTTTAATACGGACAATGTTACGCACTTGAAATCCCCCCTGGAAGTCCCGCCGAAAATGTGGTGCCAAGGCTGGGCGAGGTGACCGATCTCGACCTCTTTGGGACTTCCGGCCGACCGGTGGGTCGAATTTTCACCCCTGTGGCCGGGGCTCTGGAACTCAGCTCCTCAGCGGACCGTTCCAGTACCGATGGAGGCTGTGACCTCTGGGTCTGGCACACGGATAATCCCACGAGGCTATGGAATCAAGGATGCCGGAAAATCGGCGGTGGTCCTGCACAGCGACAGCACCAGCTGATCAGCCTGGGGGAAACAAAGGTAGAAGGCTGACAAATGGGAGAAGCTCTGGCCCCTTGGTGTGGAGCCTGATTGGGTCATCAGAGGGCTTGACAGCAATACAATACAATACAATACAATAATACTTTATTAGCCAAGTATGTTTCGCACCATACGAGGAATTTCATTTGCCAAGTCAGTCAAACAATTAAAAAACAACGGAACACACAAAATACATTTTAACAAAAACATCCACCACAGTGACTCCTCCACATTCCTCACTGTGATGGAAGGCGAAAAAAAGTTCAATCTCTTCCCTTCATTGTTCTCCCGCGGCCGGGGGCATCGAGCCTTCCGTTGACGGGGCGATCTTACTCCCGTAGCCGGCGGCGTTCGGGCCCTCCGCGTCGGGACGATCACCTCCTGCATCGGGGGGGAAATCTCAGCTCCCCACCCCAAGCGATCGTACCCCGGGTCGGGGCTTGTCGAACCTTCTGCGTCGTTGGAGCTCCTGAAATCTACGGTCTGTACCCGAGTGCGAGCTTCTCGATGGTAGTCCAATAAAATTGTTCGTTGCCATGCACACTTGTCATCAGCCTGCCAGGGAACTTGAGTGTTCCCACCCCCCCCCATGTTTAAAAAGCGATTTACTATGGCTGCCAATGCCATGAGTGCCTGTCCCCACAGCCGGGGTGGGGGTGAATCACCCGGTGCGAGTTTCGAGTTTGATTGCGGTGCATCGCGGTCAGTGACTCTGGGTGGGTGGAGGGACCAGGCTGTCCCACACCTCTGCTCCACCCGGCGCTGTGGCCGCGGGAGAATGGGGGCTGTCCCGAGGGATGCGCTCCTTCGGCCGCTTACAACTTGGTGCTCGGGTTCAGAGTGCGCAGTCACCTATGGCTTAGTTAGTTGGCCTCTGTTAATTGTGCCCAGTGTGGGAAGTAACACATAAATGAAATAAACGGTTGGGCCGAAGGGCCTGTTTCCATGCTGTACCTCTAAACTACTTTAAACTATGGAGCTGGCTTGTTCTGAGATGGAGCTGAAAAGGATTTGATGGGCCAAACGGCCTAACCGTTCTGTGAGTGTGTGGTGTTTATTGTGCTGGTGTTGCAAACATGCAGTGTATCACTGCCCCTGTATTGAGGTGTCGGGGAACAGCAGCAGGCTCTCTGGGTGCTGTATTCCAACGTGTTGCCGTGAAAAGCTAGTGACAGGCAAGATATGTTCTTCACCGCTTCCTGCTGTTGTTTTGATGCCTCGGAGTCTGCTGGCGATCGACCTGTGAGCTTTATCCCAGCAGTGTCCATGGTGGAAGCGGCCTTGAATATAAATCTTCCCGCTTCAAAGACGGTGTCAGAATACATTATTTTCCAGCAAGCATAGTTGTCGTGCCTGGGCGTCAGGTTTAAATTACTGGGATGCCTTCTTCCTGGGGTGAACACCACTTCTCCCAGTGGGAATGTCCAGGCAATGTTAATAAAACACATTATTTGGTTATTCTCTAATGGTTCTTGGGCACATCAGATGCAGTATTTGCTTGCATTACAACAAACGCAAGCTTGGAATGTGTTCATTTTGGAATGGGGAGGGGGGGCACTCTAGTTTTAGATTCCTCTGCCCAGGCGATAAGCCTGCATTTGTTTGTTTGTTCGTTCATTCGTTCCAGTTAAGGCTCTGTGCACACGGCAGCCAACCAACAGTCGCTTGTCTTTTTCTATGTTTTTTACTTTTAATTTAATTTCACGTTTTCGTGTACCTTGTTACGTGTTGTGACTGTTGGCAGACCAATGTCCCTCCGGGGATGAATAAAGTTCTATCCTATCGTATGTTTAAGAAGGAACTGCAGATGCTGGAAAATCGAAGGTACACAAAATTGCTGGAGAAACTCAGCGGGTGCGGCAGCATCCATGGAGTGAAGGAAATGGGCAACGTTTCAGGTCAAGACCCTTCTTCAGAAACGTTGCCTATTTCCTTCGCTCCATAGATGCTGCCTCACCCGCTGAGTTTCTCCAGCATTTTTGTCTACCTATCGTATCGTATCGTATTTTTTCTAAAAAGTCCTGCTTTGTATCACTGTTTGTCATTCTACTGAGTTTCACGGTTCCTATCCCTTCGTTATCACTTCTTCCACAGCCAACAATGGACCATTGTGGGCTCCACCTTTTGTTGATCATCGGTGCTGGCTCTGATTTGTGCTTTTCATGCCTCTCATTCACTTGTTCTTTGTCCCTTCTCACACCTCTAGCACCCTTCTCTCCTGACTCTCAGTCTGAAGAAGGGTCATGACTCGAAAGGTCATCTACTCCTTTTCTCCAGAGATGCTGCCTGACCCGATGAGTTACACCAGCATTTTGTACCTATCTTCATGACAAGTCAAATGGGCTTGTTTCCCTGCTGCTTAACCCTGAGACTCTGATTTGATGCATATTTGGGATGTATTCCCTACGCCCATCACTATCCATTTACTGTTCTTCAACTGATTCTTACTCCTTATGACTCACTATTGATGGGTGGATGGCTTAAACTTTAGTGGCATGGAGAATTGAAGTATTTACTGCAAACCCACACATTGAATTGAAGTCACTATCAAGAGTCCAAGATGACGGGGCTATTTGGAGATGTCTTTCCACTTGAAGTGTTTTTAACAGGATCTGGATCATTGATGTTGATAATAGGAAACGGTGGCATGATGGCGTGTGCATGAAATCACTCTCGCAGGAAGACCAAAGATGGGAAAAAGTCTATTTTATGTTTGAGTGGTATGGAAATGGGATTAAAAACATCAAAGGGGTCACTGATTCATTGCTCGACTTGATGACGAGACTTGCTATGCAGCTAAGACTGCAGTGTTCAAGGGGATTTTATGTAATGCCAGCTGCTCGTGGCAGTGAGGGACCTGAGAGTCTGCATTACAGGGGAATAACTCTGAGGTATTTTATTTTCAAAGGAATCAGATTGAGATCTTGAAGGTGTAATGGAGTTTGAAAGCTGCAGAGGGTCTGTGTGAAACCTCGCAGCTTAGAGTTTAACCAAAACTGTGACTGAGTGGGAATAATGAACAGGGAATTGAAAAGAGCATAGATCAACCCTGTGGTGTTGTCCTTCAGACTGACCTCCTCAAGCCTGCCACTGTATATTACTGTGTGTGTGGAACATCACCTATCCATGCTCCCCAGAGATGCTGCCTGACCCGCTGAATGACCTCAACACTTTATGTCATTTTGTTTTGTAAACCAGCATTTGCGGTTCTTTGTGTCCACTGTGTATTATTTCTTACATTGCTCCAGACTGTATGGCAAAGTTGGAAGTTTGTCACATGTGCTGTTCATTGGCACCTTCAGGTACACAGCGGCCAAGATGCCTGTCCTTAACGGAGTTCACTGTGTCGTGAAGTTGCTTGGTAAACCATCGATCTCACCTCCAAAGTGCTGTACCATGCTCTTCGCAGCTCGTGTTTGGTGAACTCTCGGTGAGAAGTCATTGTCTCATTTTTGTTAAGGCAGTGTGAAAACACCATTGAGGCTTTAGAGATACAGCGTGGAAACAGGCCCTTTGGCCCACCGAGTCCGTGCCGACTGGCGATCACCCCCTACACTAACACTATTCTACACACCAGGGACAATTTCCTCCCACGCTCCAAAGATGTACAAGTTAATTGGCTTCTGTAAAATTGTAAATTGTAAATTGTACTAGATGCAGGAAGATTGTTCCCGATGTTGGGGAAGTCCAGAACAAGGAAGTCACAGTTTAAGGATAAGGGGGAAATCTTTTAGGACGAGATGAGAAAAACATTTTTCACACAGAGAGTGGTGAATCTGTGGAACTCTCTGCCACAGAAGGTAGTTGAGGCCAGTTCATTGGCTATATTTAAGAGGAAGTTAGATGTGGCCCTTATGGTTAAAGGGATCAGTGGGTATGGAGAGAAGGCAGGGATGGGATACTGAGTTGGATGATCAGCCATGATCATATTGAATGGCGGTGCAGGCTCGAAGGGCCGAATGGCCTACTCCTACACCTATTGTCTATGTTTCTATATTAATGGCGCTAGTGTATGGGGTGATCGCTGGTCGGCACGGACTCGGTGGGCCGAAGAGCCTGTTTCCATGCTGTATCTCTAAAATAAAGTCTAACATAACTTTAGATTAAAAATACATGAAAACATAATAATCTAAATTCACATTGAGGGTGGTTTTGCCTCAACTGCAACATTACACCAAGGTTTAGTCTAAGTATTCCCATTATCCCACCCATATAAAGAGCCCATGGTTTCCTCATGGCCAATATGTAGCTCCAAAACACTACCGTTAGTGGGGGTCTTACTTTGAACTAGTTCTCTTTGCCTTCTCGGCACGACTGTTTTCAGTGGGCGTAAATATCTTGGGGATATAAATGCAAGCCTTTCCTTCGACATGGTCTCTACCATTCAGTTAGTCTGGTTGGACGGTGGGGAATGAAAGTAAGATGAGCACTAATCCCACCAACTGTTCTTCACACCTGTTAGCGGGGCACCACTTTAAAAGCCGTCTGAGTTCCACAGCAGGCGAGAGGAGGACCTTCTACTGAAATAACAGCGGCACTCAGTGAGCTGTCTGCTTCCTCCAACCCACACAGGATGTTCTTCACATGATTGCAACCGCTAGCAGCTGCCAGAGCTGCTCTTTATAGAACATATCCCCTATCAGCTACTGACAGGAGAGCCCAAGGATCGCAGGAGGCAGGCGTGATGAAGATTAGCTTTTGATGACAATGGCTGCCAGCGTTTGTAGGACTGACTTTGGTTTATTTAGCTTCAAATGCCTCTTTTTCTACGATCATCCGCACCTCATCTTATGTTGGATGAGAGGCTTGGTGCTCAATTGCCTTAATCCTTCTGAGGCACAAACGCAGCCATTAGTAGTTTGAAGCTCGGTTAGAATGCAATTAGTGCCCTTGCGAAAAATAAAACTCTGCAAAACCACAGCAAGTTGCTCTTGGTGATGGAGGCTTGACAGGGTGTAACCTAATCATGAACCAGGGCTAAGCATTGTTGTCCAAAGGGGCTGCTCTCTCCGATCTTATTTTCAACCAATGTATTATTAGTGAGGAGAGGTTTGAGCTGTCTGACCTGGGGTGACTGTCTGTTTCCACTGAGGGCCAGCAGACAGTGAGGTCGTGAGCCCAGGTTTTCCAGTTGGATTTTCCCAGGCTTGGGACCGTCCGGCAGCTCCTACTCATGGCCCTGCCTACTGTTACCATAACCTGGGCAGCTCCTAAATGGGTTCCATTGTTTTGTGTAAACAGAGCGGCAGGTATTTGGATTTCCCTTCTTTCTCTCTGGTACACAGTGAGTTAACAAGGCTAGCTTTGTGTCTTGTCACAATGGTGTCCCATTGGCGTGGTTCTGTCCCAGAGGGAAGGGTTAGTGGGGTTCCTGTCTTGGTTGGGTGGACTATTGAGGTATCTGTCCAGGTGGAGTGGACCATTGGGGTTCTCTCTTGTCCAGGTCCAACTGTCCAGTGATTTTGGTTTGGTATTCTATGTGTCCTTGGAAAGACAGTGTCTCCAACAACATCAGAGTGGTCGCTCAGTACTACATTAGATGGGCAGCCTGGGTTGTGTGTCCACGTTCCTGGAGCTACTCCTGAACTTGTTACCAACTCAACCACTGGCAATGTATGTAAGAAGTAGCAATGCAAATGCAAAGAACTGCAGATGCTGGAATCTTGATCAAACACATAGTGCGGGAGAACTCTGCGGGTCAGGCAGCATCCGTGGAGGGAATGGACAGGGCAACCTTTCACGTCGGGATTCTTCTGACTGTAAGAAGTTAACCTTTTTTTCCGGAAGTTACGGATAGATGGGAAAATAACCACATTCTTTGAAGAAGTGATGAATAATTTGAACTATCCTTCAGCTTTCCCAAATCAGGTCAAAACTAGACACAAAATCTGGAGAAAAGGGATGGGAAGGGTCTTAGCCCGAAACATCGACTATCGTTTTTCTCCAGAGATGCTGCCTGACCCGCTGAGTTACTCCTGCACTTTGTGTTTTGATCAAGACTCCAGCATCTTTGGTATAAACCAGCATCTGCAGTTCTTTGTTTCTACGTCAAAACTGCGTGGATGGACCTGTGTGTGTGTGTGTGTGTCACAGAGGAGCTGCTGGTCGCATTTGAAGTTTGTTCTTGTGTCCATTCGAACAAGTTCAGCTGCTGGCTCTGCACATCAGCAAATGGAAGCTGCAGTCAAAAGGTCGATACTTAATGATTACCAACAGTAAACCTTGCGACTCCACTAATTCTGCGGCTGACTTATTAACCCTCAGAGATCCATCGAACAATCTCCAGCGCTGACCGAAATGCACCCTGCGTCAGTGAGTTAGCACCAGGGCATCTGTCTAAGCTCTTAAAAGCCTTATAACACTGTTTTTCTGCAACTAAGTGGCTGGGGACATTTTCCTCGATGCTGTGATCCCTGGGGAATACTTGAAACGTGATATTGTTCTCAGAACATGATTAATTTAAAGAATAATGCATAATCCCTTACTCCATTGCTGTCTGTGGCTGTATAATATTTCTGCTTCTGTATATAATGCACCTACACATCACTCCGTGTGACACTATTCAATCCATTGTTGTTACACAACTTCCAAGGTGCCGTAGAGTACAATCTGACATTGTGTGTATCTCACTTCAATCTTGTATGATATATTCAATACTGTGCGGTGAGCGGAGACTGGTGTAATTCTAGAGGTTAAAATTCTATAATGAGAGGCAGCAGTACAATGTCACGTGCGTGTACCTGCAAGGGAATAAAGTTCCAGTTGGTTGGCACAATGTGAATCTGTTGGTTTTATTAATGGTGAAGATGGTCGAATCTGCAACAGAGCTTTGGCACTGAGATTAACGTGTTCCTCCCAAGTTTTAAGTCCTGCCTCAAAGGCAGTCGGGTATTGAAGATTATCATTCCTTAATCATGCACATGATTTGGTCTACGCCATGATGAAGTTAGATGTCCTTCATCCTGATATTAAGGACAGTCGAACCTCTGTCACGGTAGAACAAGATAAACTGCGGAGAGCAGTGCCCGACAGTGCAGCGGGTAGACTCACAGCTCCAGCGACCCAGGGTTCAAACCTGACCTCTGCCGCTGTTTGTGTGGAGTTTGCACCTTCTCTATGGGATCGCTGAGGCTTCCCCCGAGGCTCCGGTTTCCTCCCGCACCCCAACACGTGCGGGTGGGTAGGTTTAATTGACTGCGTGAATTACCCCATAGTTTGTCGGTGAGTGGTAGAATCTATAGGTGAATGGTAGAATCGCCAGAGACCCGGGTTCGATCCTGACAGGTAAAGTTGGTGGGATCGCTCTGTGAACAGGCAGGGACTCGATGGGACAAAAGACCTGCCACTGGTTAAGCGTTGCTTTGTTGTTTGTGTTGTTGCAGTTTGATCTCCAGGATGTTGCAGAGGGAGCCAAGGAAGCGAGCATCTCTGGAGGAGATCGAGGACCACCCGTGGCTTCAAGGCGTGGACCCCTCGCCTGCTAAGAAACTGAGCCTGCCCCTCACCTCCTACAAGAGCCTATCTGAGGAAGAGCACAAGATCATTATCCAGGCCATGGAGTGCGGCAACATCGCACCCCGGGAGCTGATCCAGGAGTGAGTGCTTTTCCAATCGTCCCCTTCCTTGCTGGCACCTTGGGTTCAGGTTCATTATTGTCACGTACACCGAGGTACAGCTTTGCTTTGCACGCTATCCAAACAGATCACACTGTAACTCAGAGAGGACATGCAGCATCTCTGAAGAGAAGGAATGGGTGATGTTTCAGTCTCTTAAAAAGGGTCTTGACCCCAAATATCACCCATTCCTTCTCCCCTAGAGATGCTGCCTGTCCCGCTGAGTTACTCCAGCATTTTGTGTCTATCTTCGGTGTAAACCAGTATCTGCAGTTCCTTCCTACAGATCACATTGTGTAAACTGCGCAAAGGCAAGATTCTAAGGATGGTTGAAAGCGAGTAAAAATAGGTGTATTGCCTTAAAACAATTACACTAAAAAATGATAATATTATTATTTGGACCTTTGGGCTAGAGACCCCGGTTTGATCCTGACTACCGGGACTGTCTGCGTTGAATTTGTCCATTCTCAAGAGAGAGTTAGATTTAGCTCTTAGGACTAAAGGAATCAAGGGATATGGGGAAAAAGCAGGAATGGTGGGATGATTTTAGATGATCAGCCATGATCATATTGAATGGTAGTACTGGCTCGAAGGGCCGAATGGCCCACTCCACCTATTTTTCTATTTTTTCTCCCTGTGACTATGTGGGGTTTCTTCGGGTGCTTGTTTCCTCCCACATTCCAAAGACATGCAGGTCTGTAGGTTAATTGGCTTCTGTAAAATGTCCCTAGTGTGGGATAGAACTAGTGAACGGGTCGGCACGGACCGAAGGGCCCATTTCTATATTGTATCACTAAACTAAACTAATACTATTCATAATTTCATCAGGAGCAGAATTAGGCCATTCGGCCCATCAAGTCTACTCCGCCATTCGATCATGGCTGATCTATCTTTCCCTCTCATCCCTTCTACTGACTTCTCCCCATAACCTTTGACACCCTTACTAATCAATAACCTATCAATTTCCACTTTAAAAATACCCAATGACCTTGCCTCCACAGTCGTCTGTAGCAATGAATTCCATGGATTCGTCACCCTATAGTTCAAACTTCACCCTATAGTTCAATTATCAGAGCACAGGGGGAGATACAGAGCGCGGCATATAGTTCTCAGCATCGTAGTGCATTGTAGTGCATCTGTTGGGCGGGGTTGCTGTTTATAAATGAGGGGAAGTAGTTTTGTATGTGCCCTATCTGAAATGGATAGGTGTTTCCTGTTTGAGCAGTTTCCTGAGCGCAATGCTTATGTTCTTTGACCTTTAACAGTGCAGATCTATGAAAAACTTCCCCCCTGTTTAAATCCTGGCCTCTGATAGTTTGCCAGCTCTGTCATCCCTCGTGTCGCTGTGTGAGGTGGCCCGATAGTTGGAACCGGTAGAGAAGACCATAATATAAAGGAGCAGGATCAAGCCCATTGAGTCTGTTCTGTCTGTTCTGGTCATGGCTAATCTATCTTTCCCTCTCAACCCCATTCTCTTGCCTCCCCTGACACCCGTACTAATCAAGAACTTATTAATCTCCACTTATAATGACCATCTGTGGCAATGAAACCCACAGATTCACCACCCTCTGGCTAAAGAAATTCCTCCTCATCTCCAATCTAAAGGTGCATCCTTTTATTCGGATGCTGTGCCCTCTTGGTCCTAGACTCTCCCACCACTGGAAACATCCTCTCCACATCCACTCTATCCAGGTCTTTCATTATTCTATGAGTTTCAATGAGATTTCTCCCCCTCCTCCTTCTAAACTCCAACGAATACAAGCCCAGAGTCATCACACTCCTCATATATTAATCCAGTCATCCCTGGGATCATTCTCGTCAGCCAGCTTCGGCAGAACTGGAGCACCACTGGCTCAGAATTTAGTTAGAGTCAGTTTATTATCATGTGTACCGAGGTAAAGTGAAAAGCTTTTGTTGTGGAGCGATTGTAAAGCATGTTTGCAGATCCACTTCTGTGACTAGTGCACAAAGAGTTGCCTGGGTTGGGAGCCATCTTGGATCAGGTGTACGTACCTAACTGGGGCCCACGGAAGTGCTCCCATTGGGGGTAGGCCAGCCTGCATGGGATGGAGGGGAGGAAAGAGCAAGGATAGGGTTCAAGTGAGGTGTAGACTCTCTGCCTTCCCTTCCGTTCCAATTTCAGCTGCAGTCGAATATTTCTACTGTGACAACGAGCAGACCTATTTGTTCTCTAATGCAGCATGTAATGTACCATGGCAAGGTTAGGAGCAAGGCTCCAGGGCAGTCAGACTGAGAGCTTTATAATTAGGTCGTCATGTCATTATTGCTAATATATCCCTAAGTATGACACTGAAGTAAAATTGCTCATTGTAGGATTAATGAAGCCTTAAGCTGATTGGCATTGAGGATAACTACTCAAAGTGTTTTTCTTGCCCAAGCAATGTCTGGGTATTAATTCACTTCTCGATGATATGTTGATACTCAATCTCCAAAATAAAAAGTCATGAAATGAACTGGACGGGGCTTTTTGGATTGAGCTGACCATTTTAATGCGATAAATGCTTTTAGACTTTAGACATTAGAGATACAGAGTGGAAACAGGCCCTTCGACCCACCAACTCAACGCTGACCAGCGATCACCCCGTATACTAGCACTATCCTACATACTGGGGACAATTTACAATTTACCAAAGCCAATTAACCTACAAACCTGCACGTCTTTGGAGTGTGGGAGGAAACTGGAGCACCCGGGGGAAACCCCACACGGTCACGGGGAGAGCGTACAAACTCCATACAGACTGCACCTGTAGGCAGGATCGAACCCGGGTCTCTGGCGCTGTGAGGCATCAACCTTACCCCTGCACCACCTAGCCTCCGTACGTTTTGTTTCTAGAATGGAGAAAAAGCTTTAGTTTATGTGAGGAAGCAGGGTGCATCTTCCGCAGCGGAGGCATGAAGTGGTCAGATGTGGGGTCTTCATTGACGCTGGTGGTGGAGGTGACCCCTATCGTGTTGTGCGTGAATCAGGAAGAACATTGCACGGCCCCATTTGGAAAGTGTGCCCTGCCGCCCACACGGGGGGATGTTCAGGCTGATGAATGTACATCTGCAGCAATTGAAAGAGGTTGCCATGAGAAACAATGGATGTGGGATCAACTCTAAGACCATAGTAGCTGCTGTGAGCGGTAATGCATTTTATATCTCCGAAGGCTTAACCAAGCACTCCTGATAACTTCTCAGTGGGATACCAACCCATTTTTTGGAGGGAAAGAGAAAGCGCGGATTTATTTCTGTTGTATATAATTTATTAGTCTCCTTACCCTGAAATAATGACCTTGTCACTTAATCTTTACCAGATATTGCACCAGAATGATATCATAGCTAATTTTAGCTCATGATGCCATCTGGTGCTCTCCAAGAGGACTGCATGGCTGGTTTGAAGTAATACCCAAAGATCAGCTACAGAAATAGATACAGAGCGCATTGTAACAAAGGAAAATGGAACAGGGTGGCCCATGTGGCCCTTTGAGCCAATCTTCTCCCTCACCTCCATTATTCCATTTGATCTCCAAATCCTTGTTGGTCAAAAAAACGATTGGTTTCCTCAATCCCTCTGAGGTATGGAATTCCAAAGGCCCGGAATTCTTTGGGTGTTAGACGTACAGTGTGGAAACAGGCCCTGTACAAACTCCACTAATACTCAGGATGGAACCCGGGTCTCTGGCGCTGTAAATCTACTGCTGCGCCACCGTGCCACTCCGCATCTGCCAGCTCAGATCAATGACATTTCTATCAGTCTCAGTCCTAGTGATTAATGTCCTATCCCATGTTGGTATGTTGCAAAACTTAAGTAGTTAAAGGCAGAAGTCCCCAATGTCAACAATGTTTCATCAGTATAGATATCTATAGGCAGCCAGTATCATCAAAGACCATAAGACACTGGAGCAGAATTAGGCCATTTGGCCAATCAAGTATGCTCCACCGTTCAAACATGGCTGGTCTATTTTTTCTCTCTCAACCCCATTTTCCTGCCTTTTCCCCGTAACCTTTGACGCCCTTACTAATCACGACCCTATCAATCTTCGCTTTATACATACCCACTGCCGTCTGTGGCAATATAGAAACATAGAAACATAGAAATTAGGTGCAGGAGTAGGCCATTCGGCCCTTCGAGCCTGCACCGCCATTCAATATGATCAGGGCTGATCATCCAACTCAGTATCCCGTACCTGCCTTCTCTCCATACCCCCTGATCCCCTTAGCCACAAGGGCCACATCTAACTCCCTCTTAAATATAGCCAATGAAGTGGCCTCAACTACCCTCTGTGGCAGAGAGTTCCAGAGATTCACCACTCTCTGCGTGAAAAAAGTTCTTCTCATCTCGGTTTTAAAGGATTTCCCCTTTATCCTTAAGCTGTGACCCCTTGTCCTGGACTTCCCCAACATCGGGAACAATCTTCCTGCATCTAGCCTGTCCAACCCCTTAAGAATTTTGAAGTTTCTAAGAGATCCCTATCAATCTTCTAATTCTAGAGAGTATAAACCAGTCCATATATTCCACAGATTCACCACCCTCTGGATATTCTATCCAGGCCTTTCACTATTCGATAGTTTTGATGAAGTCCCCCCTCATCCTTTTAAACTCCAGCGAGTAGAGGCCCAGTGCTGTCAAACGCTCATCATATGTTATCCCAATCATTCCTGGGATCATTCCTGTAAACCTCCTCTGGGACCCTCTCCAAGGGTCAAGAGAGTCAAGAGTGTTTTATTGTCATATGTCCCAGATAGAACAATGACATTTTTACTTGCTGCATCACAACAGAATATGCAAACAGTATAATATGACAAATGAGAGAGAAAAGAAAAGTTCAGTGTGTATATATACACATACTTACAACATACCTATATATATATTCAGCACCCTATATATATACGTATTATATACACACACAAATAGACAAAAACAAACAGAAAAGTGCAACATCAATAATAATAGTCTATTGTAGTTCAGAACCTATATGAGGTTGTAGTGTTTAATAGCCTGATGGCTGTAGGGAAGAAGCTGTTCCGGTCTTTGGAGTGTGGGAGGAAACCGAAGATCCCAGAGAAAACCCATGCAGGTCACGGGGAGAACGTACAAACTCCATACAGACAAGCGCCCATAGTCAGGATCGAACCCAGGTCCCTGGTGCACCATCGTGCTCTGAACTGTTTCTTCTGCTATGAGATACTCAAGTGGATGTCTTGCGTCAACAGTGCTTCATCAGTGCCATTATGCAGCTGGACTCTCACCTACAAGTCCTGGGCACCAGGAGAAATAGGGACAATCCAGGCTTTAAAATCTTGAAAAGAATGGATGTTTGAACATAGGACAGTACAGCACAGGAACAGGCCCTTCGGCCCATATTGCCTGTGCCGACCATAATGCCAAATTAAACTAATCCCACCTGCCTGTAAATGTTGTGTAGAAAGAAGCCTTTAGCTTAGTGCAGTGTAAATATGCCTTGTTAATATTTGCTACCAATGCAATAAGCTACACTAACACCTGGCTGAGGGAATGAGTACATGTTTAAATCTTTTCAAAGCCGAATAGATTACTGGAGAACCATAACATAGTAATTGAATCAGTTATACTGATGTTTTGAAAAGTAAAGTCAGCTTTGTGCTATTATTATCTTCTTTCCTCTCCTTTTGATTGCGCTCACATTGACTGGCAGAGAAGTTTTCCGGGCCAGGGAGCCTACTACTGCTCCACTGGGCAGTGTGCACTAGTAGTAAAAGACTGAGGGTGCCGGATGGATCTGACTGGATGGATCCCCCTCTCACCGCCAGCCATAAAATCCACCGAGTCCTTGTCCTGCAGTGCCTGAAGGACGTTACGTGCTGACCACTGCCCGATGGACTTGTGGTCAAAAGTGTTGGTCTGGAAGAACCTTTCCACGAAGGACAGATGATGTGGCAATGTCCAGCTGACTGGCACATTGTGCGTTATCTGAGCCAAGCCCATCCTTCGCAACACCGGGGACAAGTAGAACCTCAGCGGGTAGTAACACAGTGCCCACGTACTTTGACTCCACGCATAGCCTGATAAGATACATTTGAAGGTTTATTACTAAGACAGCATGTAGGTTCACGAGGACCGGTGAGACATTGTATGTGTTGGATCATGTCAGCTATTGACTTTAATCGCCAATGATCAGAAAGGAAGGTTGGAACTGGGCAATATCGGCCGTTTAATCAGGAATTCATTTCAGGAAGGGGACTAACATCTGTAGGCAGAGAGATAAGAGTTTTTAAGGAACGAGAGGCAGGGAATGGAGATTATTTGTGAGTGATTGAGCTACTTGTGTGGGAAGATAAAATTGCAGTTGAATTTATCTGCACAAACCAGCTTCCCCTAATATATTTTTAAGAATGTTATTCTTGCACATGATGAATCTTTGCATATTGTACATCCTTTGTTGTGAGAAGCATTTAAACGCGAGTGTGAGATTTGAGCTTCTGGACCTGCGGACCAGGTGATTGAGTCATACAGCATGGAAACAGGCCCTTCCACCCAGCTAGTCCATGCTGCCCAAGGTGCCCCATCCACTCTATTCCCACCTGCTACAGTTGGCACATGTCCCTCTAAACCTTTACTATCCATGTATCTATCCAAATGTCTCTTTAAATGTTATTATAGTATCTGCCTCAACTACTTCATCAGGCAGCTCATTCCATATACCCACCACCCTGTGTGAAAAAGTTGCTCCTCAGATTCCTATTATGTCTTTCCCCTCTCTCCTTGAATCTATGTCCTGTGGTTCTAGATTCCCCTACTCTGGGTAAAAGACTCTGTGCATCTACCCTATATATGCTCCTTCTGATCGTATACACCTCTATACATCCCCCGGCTCATCAAGGAATAGAGTCCGAGCCTGCCTAACCTCTCCATATAGCTCAGGTCCTCAAGTCCTGGCACATCCACGCAGGTCACGGGGAAAATATACAAACTCTGTACACACAGCACCTGTAGTCAGAATCGAACCCAGGTCCCCAGCGTTGTAAGTCAGCTACCCTACACCACTGAGATGACATGAATAGGAGGTTTTCAAGGCCAATCTGCTCTCAAGGCCAGGTGCCCTAGCAGTAAGATTCTGTGGCGATGAGAGGGCCCCTATCATTCGCCAGACAAGCTGGGCAGTCAGTTGTGGCGATGAGGCTTCGCCAGACAAGCTGGGCAGTCTCTTCATCCTCTTAAATCTTCTCTGCACCCTTTCCAGCTATAACAGGATGATCAAAACTGAACACACTACTCCAACTGTGGCCTCACCAGGGCCTTGTACAACTGCAACATAACACTGCAGGAAGGAGATTAGTGAACCAGTAAGGGCTTTGTGATATGACCGGCATTTCCATCAAGACACGTCCATTGGACTGGAATTTCTTTTGGAGATATAGCCATTAGGGAAACAGGCCCTTTATCCCCTGAGTCCACACCAACCATCCATCACCCATTCATACTAATTCAATGTTATTCCACTTTCTCATCCACTCCCCCCTACACATTAGGGGACAATTTTACAGAGGGCCAATTAACCTGCAAAGCCACACGTCTTTGGGATGTGGGAGGAAACCGGAGCACCCGGAGGAAATCCAGTCACAGGGAGAAGGTGCAAATTTCACCCACACACACAGCACCCAAAGTCGGGTACGAACCGGGGTCTCTGTTGCTGTGAGGCAGTAACTCTACCAATTTGTGGCGTGCCATTGGGATTTGAACGACAGGCAGCTCGCTTTTTCGTGGGGGATATGTTCTTGAAAAGCAGCTTGCAATTCAAAAGCACTGTAAATTAAACATATACACAACTATGCTGCCAGGTGTAAGTTTGTGTGCGGTATTCCAACAATATATGCGTGTAAATCCGGCTTTGGTATTAAATGAATACGCACTTTATTCTAAAAATGCATAATGAAACATGCGTAAAATGTGAGGTGCCCATATTAGCCTTTCAACATATTCAATAAACAAATCAGTTGACCTATTGTGCCTCTGTTTCCAAAGAAGAAACAAAGTATTTTTCGATGGGAGCAAGATTGGGATTGCGTTCCCGTTCTCTTTGGCCACTTTGCTATGCAGTCAGGTGATTTGTTTTTCTCTCTATTCCAGGGCTCTAGAAGCTGACAAGTACAATCACATCACGGCCAGCTACTTCCTGCTGGCGGAGAGGATCCTGCGGGAGAAGCAGGAGAAACAGACCCAGAGTCGGAGCCTTAACCTGGACTACAACTGGCCCTCCCACGCGCCGTGCAGGTAATGCCAATTCCATGCAGCAAACCCTCCCACAGCAGTGGAAATATTTGTGCACGGATTATTATCAGGCAACTGAACCATCATATCATTGATTAGAGAGCGGCCCTGAACTACTATCTACTTCATTTGAGACTCTCGGACATCTTTAATAGGACCTTATCTTGCACTAAACGTTATTCCTTTTATCATGTATCGCTACAATGGAGTGGATGGGTCGATCATGTATAGCCTTTCCACTGACTGAGTAGCACGCGATAAAAGCTTTTCTGCTCCCATGTCTCATGGTCTGATGGTGACCTCAATGGAAAAGGTTTCCAGTCCCCAATGTTGTCAACCTCACTGAGCAGTGGCTGACTTACCAAATCCCACCAAAATGAAACATTCAACCAACGAGGAAAATATTCCTCACTTTGCGTTGTTCTGCTGGAAATGTTTCTGGTACCTGACGTTTCATCGGGCGTATGAGTTTGAATTTAGATTATTGCCACGTGCACCGAGGTACAGTGAAAAGCTTTTGTTGCGTGCTGAACAGTTAGCGGAAAGACAAATCATTATTACAATCGAGCCATCCAGTGTACAGATACATGATAAAGGGAATAACATTTAGTCAAGTCAAGAGAGTTTATTGTCATGTGTCCCAGATAGGACAATGAAATTCCTGCTTGTTGCAGCACAACAGAATATTGTAAGCATAAATACAGAACAGTTCAGTGTGTCTGTATAGCATAGACCATACATACACACATAAATAAACAGATAAAGTGCAATAGGCTGTGAAAGTTCAGAGTTTTAGAGGGATAGATAAAGTTCAGTAAAGTCCAATCAAAGATAGTCTAGTCCAGTCTCCAATGAGGTAGCTCAGGACTGCTCTCTAGTCCTTGGTAGGATGGTTCAGTTGCCTGATAACAGCTGGGAAGAAACTGTCCCCGAATCTGGAGGTGTGCGTTTCACACTTCTATATGTTTTGTTCGATGGGAAAGGGGAAATGAAGGAGTGCGCGGTTTCTTTGATGCCGGACAACAACTTGTTGTTCTTAGTCTTTAAAATATATAATTCTCAATTCCTGCTCTTGCTCTCTTTCAGGCCATCCCTGTCAGCGACAGATGGCAGCTTTGGAGATGCCACTGACGGCAGCACCTTGAGTGAGCCGCACAATGGGTTTTCGCTGAAGCACTCGGCAGACGTGAAGGGACCGGCGAAGAAGGTGGCGGACAAGACTGAGGGCTGCAGCGCGAAGGACATCGTAAAGCTGGCGAGCAGCGCGGAGGACGGGCCGTCGCCCATGAGAATCCTCCTGCGCTCTTCGCTGGAGGCGTCCGTCATGCCCAAGAACGTGTCGGTGCTCCAGCAGATCAGCGAGGAAGATGAAGAGGAAGAGGAGGAGGAGGAGGAGGTGGTTCGGGTGGAGGTGAAAGCTGCGCCGAGGCTGAGTGTGAGGGAAGCTCCGTGCGGAGGAGGCCTGACCCGTGAGGACGGCGGCGGCGGCGGCGCCATCTTGGGCCTTCCCGCCAAGGACAAGAAGCCGGGCGCTGGCGCTGGCGCTGGCGGGGACGGCGACGGCAAACTCCTGCGGGAGGTTTGGAGCTGCCAGCGGGCCGCCGAGGTCAGCAGCTCCTCGGTGGAAGTGAGGGCTTCGGCGGCGGGGCCGCTCTGCTGTAGTCGGTGGGCCGGCAAATCGGAGCCGCTGCCGCATTACTTCGGCAATCGGCCGATCAACCTGATGAACGAGAGCAACAACAACAGCACCACCAACACCACCAGCTCCAGCTCCAGCAGCAAAGGGCCGCTGCTGCAGGTCAGCGACATCAGTGTGGAGAAGCCGCCCCCTTGCCCGCACACTCGCCAATGCCCCGATGGCAGAGTCACCCAACTCACTCTACCCGCCCAGCCCAACCCTGACTTACCGCTGCCGCTTAACAAATGTGAAGGCCCAAGAGCCGAAAGCCCAAAGCACTTGATTGATCAAATAGCTGAGAACAGTGGCTTGTCAAACGACAGTGCCTGCTCTGACAGCAGTGCGGACCCTGTGAATAAACTCGACACTGCCCGGTCAAAGAATGTAAATATTAGGGACAGGATACTGCAGATCCCCCTCTGTGAGAAAGCGCTTTCCTTTAAGATCAAGCCAAACTCCAAAGAGAATCTCCTCTCTTTCGGACAGTTCAACTGTTGTCATGTGATTTAGGGATTTTTTTTTTTAGGAAAAGAAGGAAAACTGATGTACTTTGGAGTGTGCGGGTGTCTGCACACACTCTGGTTGTAAATATGTATCATCTTTGTCAGAAAAGGGGGTGGCACTGTGGTAAGGGGTTGGAAAGGATGGCCTTATGGAGATTACTCCTGGCTATTCCCTCCCTAAGGGCAGTCTGACCCACTGCGGGGGTCTGGGCGTGCACTGTGCGTGATTCCCCAACCATTTTGAGGTGGTGATGGCACAATGCACACCCAGAGCGACGTTGTGGGTCTAGACTTCCCAACAAAAGCGTGGTTGGAATATCAGCTCTTTTAATTCTAACTAAAATAACGGGTATAAGCTAAATTTAAAAAAAAATTGGTGCTCCTGTCTGGGTTGTAACAAGGTGCAGAGGGGAGTCTTTGCATTTTATAATGTATTTTAGAACATCTGATTTGTGAAAACCATCCCGTCCATATTGGGACCCAAGTAGATAGTTATGTGGTGTTTGTACGCTTTAGGCACAGACCCAGGTTCCCACCTTACACTTCCAGATGTGTTCACCATTAGTTGATGAAGAGTTGTTATTTGCAAGATCTACTCCTTACATTACTGTGCACTGACACCAGCTTTAGCCCTGTGACAGAGACGGCTGATGCGGGCACATATTAAGTGTACCTCTTTCATTGTCACCTTTGTATTAAAAAGAACCTAGTGTGTTTGCAGAATAACTTTCATGGGTCTGTTTTGTTATCAGCACCACAAGCAATGGTTTTTATCTTTCAAGACCGCACTGCATGCCTAACTCTCATACTGACAACTCTGGAAATCTGGATCATCATAAGTTCATACGTCATAGGACCAGAATTAGGCCATTTGGCCCATCAATTATTCTACTCCTATGAAGATAACCCATGGGTCTGAAAGTCCTGGATGATAACAAGAAAACAAAGGAAGTAACTTTGAATGAATAAATTCCCCTAATCTTAAATGGGCGACCCCTCATTTTTTGACCTAGTTCCTGATTCCAGGTTCTCTCACAAAAGGAGAATATTCTCCCTGTCAAAACCCCTCAGGATCTTATATAAGTTCATGTTCATACATTATAAGAGTAGAATTAGGTCATTCGGCCCATCAAGTCTACTCCGCTATTCAATCATAGCTTATCTCCTTTTCCCTCTCAACACCACTCTCCCGCCTTCTTCCCATAACCTTTGACACCTATGCTAATTAAGAGCCTAGCAATCTCCTCTTTAAAAATGCCCAATGACTTGGCCTCCACAGACATCTGTGGCAATTAATTCCACAAAGTCACCACCCTCTGGCTCAAGAAATTCCTAATCTTTCTGAAGATACGCCGTTCTGTCGAAGGGAGTCGACCAGAAATGTCACCTATTCCTTTTCTCCAGAGATGCTGCCTGGCCCGCTAAGTTACTCCAGTATTTTGTGCCTATCTTTCGTGTAAACTAGCATCTGCAGTTCCTCCCTACACACTCTTTTTATTCTGATGGTCTGATGAGATTAACTATGTTGCCAAAATTAGACATTTTGCCAAATGTTAATATAATGTTTTTAATAATAGAGCTGTGCCCCAAGATATGGGAGAGTTGTGTTTCTGGAAACGGTCTGAATCACAATTTTCCATGAAGTGAAGCTGCATCATCTGTTTTTGTGTCAAGAAGGAAGAGTCAAATTTAAATTTTTGTTTGTTTATTTCTTTTATCATAAATTCTGTAAGGACACATTTCTGGTTAGGGCTTTTAATTCTGTAAGGATGTGTTTCCATTATTCGAATAGACATGACAAGGGGTTTGCCTCTATTTGGCATCTTTTATGTGATTTCCTTCCTAGCCAAGGGGGGGTGGCATAGTAGAGTTGCTGCCTTACAATGTCAGAGACCCGGGTTCAATCCTGACCACGGGTGCTGCCTGTACGGAGTTCGTACATTCTCCCTGTGTGGGTTTTCTCCAGGTCCTCCGGTTTCCTCCCACACTCCATAGACGTGCTGGTTTGTAGGTTAATTGGGTTGGGTAAAATTGTAAATTGTGCCTAGTGTGTTGGACGGTGCTAGTGTATGGGGAGCGCTGGACAGTGCAGATTCAGTGGACCAAAGGGCCTGTTTCCATGCTCTAGTTTCAAGTCTAAAGCAAAGCCAATATTCTTGAACAAAAAAATGTGTTTCTTTATTACCCTTGCAGGTTGCTGTGTACTAAGACCACTTGCCTCCACTACACAACCCCCTCAAATGCTCAGAAGAAATAATTATACTAATAAACATTTAACACCGTAGGTTCTTTTAAAATAAGGTTGCAGGTTCCAGTGGGTCCATTTGAAAGCACAGGAGAAGATTTGGCAAAAGGAAATAGAAGAAACAGCAGATGCTGGAATCTTGAGTAAAGCAGAAAGTGCTGGAGGAACTCTCCTATCAGTCTGAAGAAGTGTCCCGACCCAAAACATTGTCCATTCCTTCCACAGATGCTGCAGGAAGGAGCTGCAGATACTGACTTATACCGAAGAGACACAAAATGCTGGTGTAACTCAGCAGGCCAACATTGAATTGAATTGAATTGAATTTCTTTTATTGTCATTCAGACCTTTCAGTCTGAACGAAATTTCGTGCCTGCAGTCATACATACAATAATACAATAATAGACAACAGGACAGGCAGTAAACACAAATTAACATCCACCACAGTGAGTCCACCAAGCACCTCCTCACTGTGATGGAGGCAAAAATCTTAGGGCTGCAGTCTCTTCCCTCTTCTTCTCCCTCTGTGCTGAGGCGATACCCCACCGGGCGATGGTAAATCAGTCCCGCGGCTCACCGAGCTCCGCGAACGGGCCGGTTCAAACACCGCGGCCCGGGGTGGTCGAAGCTGCCGCCCTCCAGTCCAGCGGACGCAGCTGTTGATGACGTCGTCCACTGGCCCGCGGCCGAACCCCGGACTCAGGCCGCTGCCGCCAGAACGCCGTCTCAGCCACCGGAGCACCGTTCCAGCCCTGAGCCGGGTCGCCCTCACGTGAGCGTCTCAGCCCCGCGCCAGGCCGCCCTCACGGGAGCGCCGTTACCCTCGAGCCGGGCCGCCCCACACGGGAGCGCCTTTCCCCCTCGAGCTGGGCCGCCCCCACGGGAGCGGCGTTACCCTCGGGCTGGGCCGCCCACACGGGAGCGCTGTTCCACCCTCGGGCTGGGCCGCCCCCACGGGAGCGGCGTTACCCTCGGGCTGGGTCGCCCCCACGGGAACGCTGTTCCACCCTCGGGCTGGGCCGCCCCCACGGGAGCGTCTCAGCCCCTTGCCAGGCCGCCCTCACGGGAGCGTCACAACCCCTCACGGGAGCGCCGCTCCAGCCCCGAGCCGGGCCGCCCTCACGGGAGCGAGCCCAGGTGAGTCCCGACAGGCTGCCTCCGGAGCCCCGAGGTCGCCAGCTCCGCCATTAGGCCTCAGCGCAGACGGAGGCAGAGAAGGGGGACACGATAAAAAAGTCGCATTCCCCCGAAAGGAGAGACAGGAAGCCCTGTTAGACCGCCGTCGTGTTTGTCCGTCCAGGAGATGTCAGCCGCGATATGGACGCCGAGAAACCGGAAGGTGTTGACCCTCTCCACACACTCGCCGTTAATGTGTAGGGGGACTAAGTCGGTGCTGTGCCTCCTGAAGTCGACAATGAGCTCTTTTGTTTTCCTGGTGTTCAGAGCCAGATTGTTTTTCTGAGCACCAGGTTGTCAACTTCAGGACTTCCTCTCTGTAGGCTGCCTCGTCTCCCTTTGAAATAAGTCCGACCACAGTAGTGTCGTCAGCAAATTTGACGATGCGGTTGTTGTTGTGGGCCGGACTACAGTCGTAGGTGTAGAGACAGTATAAGAGGGGGCTTAGCACACACAACCACCCCCCCCCCCCCCTCACCCAGGCACATAAACACCACCTAAAAACTCAGCTAGACAAAACGAAAAAAAACAACACAAAAAAGCAAAAACAAACGGACTGCAGGTGAGCCGCAGCCGTTTACCAGCGCCGCCACTTCCGGAGGCGGCGCTGTCCCATCTACATTAGTTCCACCTGCTGCATCTGGCCCAAATCCCTCTAAAACTGTTCTATCCATGTACCTGTCTAAATGTTTCTTCAACATTGCTATAGTATCTGCCTCAACTACCTCCTCCGGCAGCTTGTTCCAGACACACCCACCGCCATGCTGTCATTTGCATTGTCCACAGGTCATACATGTCAAAGAACGTCATGGAAGTAGTGTCCACACATGTATGTGTGATCAGATACTACTGTGCATGTTGGACTGCTGCAGATGGAGCAGAAAGGAAAGCATTGGACACGTGGAGTGCAATAAGTTCACTGGTTCCTTCTGAATGATTTTTCATTGAAATCGAATCACAGCACACAGAGTGTGTAGCACCATGGGATCCATTTTATAGGCAATAGTAATTTCAACTGTCATATCTCTTCCTTTATTTCATTCGCAAACACACTGTGGATTGGCCACTTGAACTTCAGCATGCAGTTGTTCCCTAAATGAGCACAACTCACTGTGTGATGAAAAAATGACACAAAGCGCTGGAGCATCTCAGCGGATCAGGCAAGGTCTCTGGAGAAGGTGGATAGGTGACCTTTCAAGTCGGGACCCCTCTTCAGGCATTCTGGTGACCAGCTTTTCTCTTTCTGTAGCAAATCAATGCATTTTGTTGAACGGACGGTCCTGCAGTAGTTTTAGTTTAGTTTAGAGATGTGGTGCAGTAACAGGCCCTTTGCCCCTCTGAGTCTGCCTCGACCAACGATCACCCGTACACTGGTTCTATCCGATTCACTAAGGACAATTTACAATCTTTAACAAAGCCAATTAATCTACAAACCTGTATGTCTTTGGAGTGTGGGAGGAAACCGGAGCATCCGGAGAAAGCCCAGCCAGTCATCGGGAGAGCGTACAAACTCCGTGCAGAGAGCACCCGTTGTCAGGATCGAACCTGGGTCTCTGGCGCTGTCAGGCATTAACTGTGCAGCTGCGCCACCCAGCTCCAGTAATCTGTTTGTGCGTTGTCCTTCCCTGCTTCTGTCACGTTAAGGTGCTTCTCTGTTGTCAGTGTTCACTCCAGAGGAAAAATAAGTTCTGATCGTTGAACTTTAACCCCTGAGTACACTATCCTTGTCCAACATGGGTTGCAGGCCAGAGCCCTATTGATGTTATTCCAGTTTGTCTACCTTTATACAATCCCCTTATTATTTATTTCTAGGGCTAACAGTTTATTGCATTTCACATTTAGCTGTGGCAATCCTCCTCCTTGCTCAGTGAAATTCATTCTGTTTGGTGCTACAATCAGCAATATTCTGTATTCTGTAGGAACGGGATACTGATTTTAGATGATCAGCCAAGATCATATTGAATGATGGTGCTAACCCGAAGGGCCAAATGGCATACTCCTACACCTATTTTTCCATGTTTTTATGAATTAACATCAATCTGGTACAATTTATAAGTAATACTTCAAAAAAAAGCCCCATGGATCATCCAAAAGTGCCCAATGCCTCCAATCTCACTCATGAGACAAATATTTATTGCCTTGAAGCCCTTCCTCAAACAGTCATCGCACTAATGATGAGATGTTTAATTCTGCTCTGAATTTATCCCCTCTGTGCATTACGAGTGCACTCTGTTTTCACATCCACTGGGACCTTGAATGAATTTGCCAATTATTTTTGAAAAGCTATTTTTATTGCTTCAGGGGAACAAAAAATTAATAATGCCCAAGCATGTGAAACACTTCTGACATCAGGAAGTCTTGATACCGCTCGACAGGGCTTTGTGTGTAGAAAGGCACAGTGGATGCTGGTTTATACTGAAAATAGACTCAAAATGCTGGAGTTACTCAGCGGGTCAGGCAGCATCTCTGCAGAAAAAGGATGGGTGACTTTTCAAGTCTGAAGAAAGGCCCCGACTCAAAAACGTTACTCCAGTACTTTATGTCTATCTACAGGGATTTGGTTAGGCTGCATTAAGAGTATTGCATGCAATTCTGGTCACCCCTTTACAGGGGAGACGTGGAGGATGCAGGGGAGGTTTACAGAAATCCAGATGATATCTGGGTTAGAGAGTTTCAGCTACAGATAGAGGTTGGATACACTTGGATTGTTTTCTCTGGAATGTCGGAGGTTGAGGGGAGACTTGATAGAAGTATATAAAATTAGGAGAGGCATAGTTCAAGTTCAAGTGAGTTTATTGTCATGTGTCCCTGTATAGGACAATGACATTCTTGCTTTGCTTAAGCACGCAGAAAATAGTAGGCATTTGCTACAAAACAGATAAATGTGTCCATATACCATGATATAAATATACACACACATGTATATAAAATTAGATAGCATAGACGGTTAGAACCTTTTTGTCCCAGGTTGGAAATGTCCAACACTAGAGGTCATAGCTATAAGGTGAGATGGGTAAAACATGTGGTAGAATCTGGGAGTGTGGGGGGGGGGGGTCTCTAAAGATCGGCGTGGGTCTCTAAAGATCGGCGTGGACCCTGTGGGTTGTAGGACTTCTGCACTGCCAACTGGGTGGCACAGTGGCACAGCAGTAGAGCTGCTGCCTCACAGCGCCAGAGACCAGGCTCGATCCTGCCTATGGGTGCTGTCTGTACGGAGTTTGTGCATTCTCCCTGCGACCACGTGGGTCTTCTCCGGGTGCCCCGGTTTCCTCCTACGTCCCAAAGACGTAAGGATTTCTGGGTAATTTGGCCTCCGTTAATTGCCCCTAATGTGTAGGGAGTGGATGAGAAAGTGGGATAAAATAGAACCGGTGTGGACCAGTGAGCCGATGGTTGCCAGGGAGCCGATGTGCGGATGGCCTGTTTCCACGTGGTATTTTTCCAATCATTTGGCTTTGGTAAAAATTGCAAATTCTCCGTAGTGTGTAGGATCGTGTTAGTGTATGGGGTGATCGCTGGTTGGCACAGACTTGATGGGCTGAAGGACCTGTTTCCAAAGTCTAAACTCTTAATAGAGGGCAGAGAAAGGTCCCGATCTGGGACATTATCCACCCAGGGAGTTTGGAGAGAGCTTCTCCTACCTCAGCCTCAATCCAGAACTGTGACTGGGGCATCTACACTTCAAAAACAATATCCTTGCTGAAACATGTATCCCACTGGCCTTGAATATTAAACTTACATCCATTTCACTTTTCGAGCAGCTACAATAGATCTCAAGAGTAAAGCAGAGATGGAGGTGGGGTCATTCTGGTTGAATTGTACCCCTCAACTAAGATCACTAATGTCTATATAAGAAAATAAATAATAGGAGCAGGAGGAGGCCAGTGGGTCTTTCAAATCTACTCTGTCATTCACCAACGCTTAAGGTGATGTAATAGGTCGGCAACATTATCAGGCATGATCATCATTTTGCTTCATTCCTTAACATCAAGGAATCTAAGTAGACACAAGGAAGTGCCGATTCTTGTGCAATCGCTCAAGTTTAAAATTTTCTCTACTAACAGCTTGGCCACACAAACTTTTTATCCTTAATCCTTTGTTCTTTGAACCTCCTGTGTGTTAAAGTCAGGAGAGCTTAGAAGAAGCTCTGTTCTGCATGTGAGAATGTGTTAACGCAGTCCCGTTTTTGCCTTTGCTGGAGTCCTCAGAGCAACGTTAGTCACTTGTTATGAGAAGGACTTTCGAGCTGTAGAAATAAGTTACTTTATAAGGGCTGTTCCATGGTGGCGCAGCGGTAGAGTTACTGCCTCGCAGCGCCAGAGACCCGGGTTCGACCCTGACTATGGGGGCTGTCTGTACGGAGTTTGCACATTCTCCCTTCTCCATGGGGATCCGCGGGGGGGCTTCGGTTTCTTCCCACATTCCAAAGATGTGCAGGTCTGTCGGTTAATTTGCTTCTGTAACTTGTCCCTACTGTGTAGGATGGAACTAGCGTACAGGGTGATTGCTGGTCAGCGTGGACTCAGTGGGCTGAATGGTCTGTTTCCAGGCTGTATCTCTAAACTAAACTAAAACTGAATAGTTTGAGATGGCGATCCAGTTAAGGCAATATTACACGGAAGAGGGAGGTCAGAGACCTGAGCACCCAAGCCCTGATGAAGTAGGAGAGGTGGGAAATAATAAAAGATTATTCCCACTTGCCAAATAGATTGTTAAAATGGGTCATAAATTTAGGATTAGCACTCAACATGAAAGGGGACTCTTACTGGCAAAGGGTTAACGGGATACAGAATCCATTAACTTCTGAAACAAGGGCGATCATGACGTTTAAGAGAAAAGATAAATATTTGAAGAGAAAAAAAGTGTATCGTCTACAGAAAGGCAGTGAAATAGGATTAAAGCAGATGGCTCCTGTGGTGACAGAGCGCGAGATAGAATGGTTGCCTTCTGTGCTGAGATTTTTATGATTCGAAACACTCTCATGCATCAGTTATGCTGTATATTTAGGACTGATTAATGCTATGAATCCTCTAAGCCATTCCTGATCTCCAGCATACTAAAGAAAGATTACAATTCATGTGATATAATATCATTTTGCATTATACTTTTAAAATAACCAAATGATGATTCTTCCCTGCCTGGCGACTTGCTGATAGTGGAAAGTTTGTGTGCGTTCCCATTCATTAGTTTGCCTTGATTGGCAGCTGATTGAATTTCCCTCACAGCGGCTGTGCTGAAGAATCGGCTCAGGTGCAAGGTGCTGTCTTATCGTCTTGAATTATCCATTATTAAATCTTGCCACAGAGTGCCTTTGCCGCTTTCAATCTGTGAACGCGTTCGCCCATCATTAAACAGCTACTGTTCAAAAACTGCCTTCTGTACTTCACTGATACCGAACCTTTATCAGTGGCATCGTGACATTGGAAGGAACGGTTGTGGACCATTCCATGGAACCCTGTACCACAGAAGGAGACCATTCAGCCCATTATCCATGTGCCAGCTCTTTGAAAGACCAGCCCAATTAAAGCTGCTCCTCTGCCCCCTCCCTGTGACCCAGCAGATTGTATAGTTAACACAGTTGCTGCTGAATCTGATTACATTGCCATTCCACTTTATAATTCAGAGCATAAATTAATTTCTCTTTATTTCCTTTTTTCCTCCATTAACTGAAAACCAGCCTTTCATTCCTGAACTTACTGCCAGGGGAGAATGTTTTTTCCGATATGCCATCCCGTATACTCTGGTTGAGGCCACTAGTGGCCCTGGACTCTCCCACTAGTGGAAACATCCTCTCTACATCCACTATCCAGGCTTTTCACTATTCAGGAAGTTTCAAAGAGGTCTCCCTTCATCCTTCAAAACTCCAGCGAGCACAGTCCCAGTGCCATCAACCGCTCATCATATGTTGACCCAATCATTCCTGGAATCATTCTCGTAAACCTTATCTGGGCTCTTCAATCTACCTTTCGATCGCTTCTAAACGCCAGTGGAATTAAGTCTAGCCTGTCTCCATTTGTTCCATTAGACAGAAGATTGGGGTAGGTTACAACATCAGGGTTTAAGTACAAAATGGAACAGGCTACATTCCTGCAGTCAGTGAAATATGACTTGCTTTGTTGATTCTTCACCAGTCCCAATCAAATGTGCAAGAGTTTCCACTGACAAGATTAGTGGAAGTGACTTATATCCAACACATTAATCATCCCGGAGTTTCAATAATTAATGGTTCCTCATTTAGAAGTGGCTTGCATTAATCCAGTAAACGTCATTTAAAGTGGTATAATTGGGCAATGCCCATTAAACATACCACATCCAGCTCTCTCCGGTAAAAAGGCAAAGAACCTTAGCCAAATTAAAATAAATCACAGCTATTACTATGTATTATGTTTACAGACAAGGGTTCCTGTTCAGAAAGACTATTTCAGGTAAATACCCAGTGATTACTGTTTCAAAAAAACATAAAAATAAAATAATTTGGAAAATGAAGAAAATTTCCTCTTGTGCTTGTGGGTTTAATTTGCAGCTGCAATACTTCCGTGTCGTTCTGGCTCATGCTATTAATAAAACATGTGTTTTCTCCCCTCTCTCCCCCTGTCCTCCAAACAAAATCATCCTCAACAAATGGGACGTTGTCAATATATATTTTCCTGATCAAAGGTCAGAGGGACGCAGTTATTGATATGGATCCAAATGTGCTGTCAAAGTAAAATAGATGTGACTGGTATACATTGCACAGTTAGGGGCAGCACAGTGGAGCAGCTGCAGAGTTGCTGCCTTACAATGCCAGAGTCTTGGGTTTGTTCCTGACTATGGGTGCTGTTTAATGGAGTATGTATATTCTCCCTGGGACTGCCTGGGTTTTCATTGGGTGCTCCAGTTTCCTCCCACCCTCCAAAGACGTGCAGGTTTGCAGGTTAATTGGCTAAATTATCCTTAGTGTGCAGGATAGGACTAGCACGGACCCAGTGGGCCGAAGGGCCTGTTTCCGTGCTGTATCTCTTGTCCAAGTCCAGAAATTGACTTTTGCTACACTCAAATAGTCCAAGGTTGCTTTCCGAAACGAATAACTCCTCTCAGCTTTACAAAAGAGGCCTCTCGCTGTCCATCTCCTGCAGAAAACCTTCAGGTGTTATATTTGCACAGTATTGACGCGTTAAATGAACCACAAGGTTAAATCATTTCCAGTCTAAACACTCCTTTAATGAAGCAATAAATGTAAATTAGTGCCCTCAGGCACTGATATTACTCAATTATAAATTTGCATACTTGTTCTTCCAGTTTACAATAGCAAGAGACTTTAATGAAGTGATCATTTTAATCCAGTTTTTATCTTTCTTTTCATTACTTTCAGTTCGGTTTCTTTTCCCTTTGCTCCAAACAACTGGAGGACAGCAAGGAATTTAAACTAATAAACCAAAGTATTTACTTTAAGAAGGAGTCACAGGTGCTAGAAACCTGAGCAAACACCAAACTGTCGGAAGGAGTCAGCAGGCCGGGCAGCATCTATGGAGAGAAATGGTAGGATCTGAGGAAGGATTTCGACCCCGAGGAATCATCCGTCCAGCTCCCTCCACAAAAGATGCCTGGCTTTAGTTTTTATTTTATTTTTAGCTGCCTGGCCCGCTGAGCTCCTCCAGCACTTGGTTTTATGTTTATTTACGAAGGATCCTGAATTTTGTAAAGTAGCCTTTCTTGCAGTAGATTTCACTACTGAGATAGTCAGACATTGCCAGGAGGAAAGACATCAGTCTGAAGAATGGTCCTGACCCAAAAGGTCACCTATCCATGTTCTCCAGGAATGCTGCCTGACCCGCTGGGTAACTCCAGAATCTTGTGTCTTTCCTCAGTAACCAGCACCATCCCCACAGTCAAAAAGGACTATCGTGGGCTCCACCTTTCCTTGATCATCGGTGTTAGCTTCGATCTGTCTTTTCGCATATCTTTCATTAATTTATTCTATATACCTTTTCATATCTCTTGGTTCTTTCTCACCAGACTCTCAGTCTGAAGAAGGGTCTCATCCCTAAACGTCACCTGTTCCTTTTCTCCAGAGATGCTGCCTGACCTGCTGAGTTACTCCAGCTTTTTGTGTCTATCTTCAGCATCTGCAGTTCCTTGTTTCTACAGTTTGAGACTTCCTGGTAACTTTTACCTATTGTAGCAACATAAAGGCCGCTTGGGTCACATGTTGCAATTCTTGACATGGTATCTACCAATATTACATGTTTCTCCTTCTCTTCACCTGGGATTCTTTCCCCCCCTTCATTTATTTCTGTTGAATTCATTCACTCTCCTTCACACTTCCTTCCCAGTCTTTGCACTCACATTGTGACATTTTGCAATTTTCTGCCGGCAAGCCAGATCTGAATCAATACGACAAAGTCACTGTTAATCCCATGCATCTTCATTTTCTGGATCAATCTACCTTGGGGATCTTTATCAAGTGCCTAACCAAAATCCATGCAAACACCATCCACTGCCCTACTCACATTTGTCACCTCTTCAAAATACTCAATCCAGTGACTAAGATACGATCTGCCACGTCCAAAGCCATGCCAATTGTCCCTAATTAACCAATTCTCTTCCAATCAGGGGTAAATCCCATCCTTAAGAACCCCCTTCACTAGCTTTCTTGCCACTGACGTGAGGCTCGCCAGACTATAATTCCCTGGATTCTGTCTATTTCCTTTCTTAAATAAAGGAAATGAGAGATCTCTTCCACCCCTGCAACAGACTGTTCCAGCCGCTGCGGTCAGGCAAACGCCTCCGTTACCATGCAGTGAGAACGGAGAGGCTGAGAAGGAGTTTCTTCCCAGAGGCAATTCGGACTGTAAACGTCTTTCTCACCAGGGACTAACTGTACAGAACGTTTTTCCTTCTATTATTTATTACGTAAAATAATATGTGTGTTATGATTGTGTTTATAATTTGTCTGGTTGTTTTGTTGTTCCGCGAGCATTGCCACTTTCATTTCACTGCACATCTCGTATGTGTATGTGACAAATAAACTTGACTTGACTTGACTTGACTTGACTTGAACAACATTAGCCATTCCGAAGACAGACACAAAATACTGGAGTAACTCAGCAGGTGAGACAACATCTCTGGAGAAAAAGGATGGGTGACGATTTGGGTCGGGACCCTACTTCACACTCTTCAGTCTGAAGAAGGATCCCAACCTGAAACGTTACCCATCTTTTGTTTCCAGAGATGCTGCATGAGCCGCTGAGTTACTCCAGCACTTTGTGTCTCTCTTCGGTATATACCGTCATCTGCAGTTCCTTTCTAATCATCCTCAGCTACTCTCCAGACCACCAGGACTTCTTCACTTTTGGCTCGCGAAGACACAAGGATCTTCGTCAAGCCTCCCGCAATCTCCTTTCTTGCCTCTCTCAGTAAGCTGTGAATTTTGCTTACGTGAAAATGTACTGTATGTGCTTTACCTCATTCAGTTCCACGATGATGATTTGAAATGCGCAGATCCATTTGATTATCTCCACTTATCGCTGGTGCCTGCTAGCAATGAAGTGTGATTGGAAGTTTTTATAGACTATGGCATTTATTACTGGTGACTGGTGCTTGCCTTATCTGCTCAACTCAATGCTGATGTGTTGCTGCTGCTGCATGAAACCAGTATATCAGTCAGTCAATTGTATGCATGGAGCACAATTTGCATTTAGACAGCAATAGGCAAAAAACACCTTGGTGTATCATTTGAGTAGAAACAACCTCATGATGCAGCGGAGATATGAGGGTGCGGAGGTTATTAGATGAGATGTACCTTATCTCCAGTCAAATAACTTGTAATGACGTTTGCAAATTAATATTTTTTATTGCTTCCATGCATCTGTACAATATTTTCCCTCTGCTGCATGGAGAAATTTGTTTTTCGAAAGAATCCGTTCAGGATGATTATAGAGCGCTGAAATCTAAGATCAGGAAGAAGCTTGAAAGGCATTTGAGTAGATTACTCCCATTGAGCAGAGCTCAACAAGGGCAGCACGGTGGTGCAGTGATAGGGTTACTGCCTTACAACGCCAGAGACCCCGGTTCGATCCCGAATATGGGTGGGGTTTGTATGCTTTGTACGTTCTCCCCAGGGATGTGTGGGTTTTCTCTGAGATATTCGGTTTCCTCCCACACTCCACAGACGTACAGGTTTGTAGGTTTATTGGCTTGGTATAAATGTAAATTGTCCCTTGTGTGTGTAGACAAGTGTTCTACATGGGGATGGGGATTGCTGGTCAGTACGGACTTGTGGGACCGAAGGGCCTGTTTCCGCGCTGGAGTTCTAAACTAAACTAAACAATATTGAGCAATAACCAGGATCGTGTTTGTAATATGAATTGGGTGAGCGATCTATCTCAGCCGCACTGCTGAATGGATCTCATCAGAACATTTAACATTTGCTGTTTGATATTTTAAAATGTTTGCTTATCCTCTGTTTCTGTGATATGAAGGCAGAACTTTGGAAGGAGGCACAGAGACTTATTAGCATACGAGATACAATGCTGCCTTATCACTGGGAAGATTATAGTGAGCCAATCGTTGATAAAATGGTGGTCTCCTGGGTGATTTTTTAAAGGTTGTTTTACAGGCCCATGTTGCTGGCAGTAGGTTTTTCAGCAAGCACAAACATCTGGGACATTTGAGCCTATTCTCATCATTCTCCAACAATTCAAATTAAAAATAAATGCCTTTAAGGTATGGACACCGAGGAGGAATTGACCGTTGTAGACCAGCTACAAACTTACTGAATGGCCCAGCAGGCCTGGTGGGCCGAGTGACCTACATTACTTTACTTTAGGCTTTAGAGATGAGCATGGAACGCTTTGGCCTGCCGAACCTGCGCTGACCAGCGATCACCCCATACACTATATCCAAGAAGGGTCTCGACCCGAAACGTCACTCATTCCTTCTCTCCAGAGATGCTGCCTGTCCCGCTGAGTTACGCCAGCTTTTTGTGACTATCCTACGCACTACGGATAATTTACAGTTTTTACCGAAGCCAATTAACCTACAAACCTGTACGTCTTTGGAGTGTGGGAGAAAACCGGAGCACCAGGGAAAACCCACAGGGGGAACGTACAAAACTCCATACAGGCAACACTCGTCAGGATGGAACCCGGATCTCTAGCCCTGTAAGGCAGCATCTCTACCGCCGCGCCACTGTGCTACCTGCTGTGCCACTGTGTTACCCTTTGTGCCACTGTGTTACCCGTTGTGCCACTGTGTCATCCTGTTTGACAAGAGTCTGCAAGAATTGATTGCAGTAGATTGTTTGCGGGCAAAGGGGTGATCGACAAGTGGGACACTTTTAAATGGGAGATAGTGAAAGATTAATTAACCCACAGTCAGGATCAAACCCGGGTCTCTGGTGCTGTTACAACAACTCTACTGCTGTGCCACTGTGCCACCCCTACTTCATTCTAAAAGTTATCAATCCAATTGACAGCCACATGCAGTCCAATCAAAGAACAATGGCCTTCCCAAACCGAAACGTCGCCTATCCATGTTCTCCAGAGATGCTGTCTGACCCTCTGACCAAATCCAGCACTGTCTTTCTAAGTGTTTCTATTAGTTGGTGCTTTATTTTCCTTGATATGCTGTGCATGATATATTCCATCACCTCCACCCAATATACTGGAGCAAAAATAGTAAATGTATTACACCGATTAAAGTTTGCTATCTTCACAGTTATCACGGAGTAATCACCTGCAGTATTTCAAGATAAAACCCATGGTTAGGTGCCTATACAATATGCAATTGCTTTTTGTCAAGTTCCCATATATTTTCTAGGTAACGTAGAAAAGGGAAGCAAGCGAATGGTCCATAACACATTAAAGTCACATATGGTGAGTACTTATGAGAGACAAAGGCCAGGGAAATGTAGTATTTTGTTTGAAAGGCATTAAATCGGAATTGAGAGTCAGACTGTATTTATGGTTTTCATACACGGAGCGATCTTCAGTTGGAACCTTCACAGACTAGTACTCACTGCATAACCCTGTAGACTGTCAGCTTCAGCACAGTGTATTCTGTCTTATCTGATCTTATAGTGTGTGTATAAAATCATGAGAGGAATAGATTGGGTAGACACACGGAGGCTCTTGCCCAGAGTAAAGGGATCGAGAACCTGGGGGCATAGGTTTAAGGTGAAGGGAGAAAGATGTTATAGGAATCTGAGGAAGTAGCTTTTTCACACAAAGGGTATTTGAACGGGTTGCTAGAGGAGGTAGTTGAGGCTGGGACTATCCCAACGTTTAAGAGGCAATTAGACAGAAACATGGATAGGGCAGGTTTGGAGGGATATGGGCCAAATGCCAAGTGGGACTAATATAGATGAGACATGTTGGTCAAATTAGACCCAAGGGCCTGATTCCACGCTGTATGACTATGACTCAATTTCTCACCGCTGCCAGCATTTTAGCTTCAGCAGAAAGTTCTTACAGATGCACCACCATATCAGCTGCATTCCTCCATCTTCTGGGGAATGCTGATGTTTAAGTATTATGCTGCTATGATTAAGGGGAGAGGGTGGAGGAAGCATCAAAGGGAGTATGCAGGAGACAGCAGCGGAGGGGCCTAGTATGCCAGGTGAAGAACAGTGCCTGCAAGGGGGGCAAAGAGACCCCCCAGGACTGTTGTTAAGCTGAGGGGAGACCTGATAGTACATACAATTATGAGAGGCACAGATAGGGTAGACAGCCAGAATCTATTTTCCCCAGGGTGGAAATGTCAAATAGGAGAGGGCATAGCTCTAAAGTGAGATGAGGAAAGTTTGAGGAAGATTTAAGAGGCAGGTTTGTTTTACACAGGGTTTGGAACACGCTGCCAGGGATGCTGGGTCAGATGTCCACCAGGTTAATTCCTGGGATGGCGGGACTGACATATGATGAAATAATGGATCGACTGGGCTTGTATTCCAATTTGGAAGGGTGAGAGGGGATCTTATAGAAACATATAACATTCTTAAAGAATTGGACAGACTAGATGCAGGAAAAAATGTTCCCCATGTTGGTGGAGTCCAGAGCCAGGGGCCACAGTTAAGGGGTAGGTCATTTAGGACTGAGATGAGGAAAAGCTTTTTCTCCCAGAGAGTTGTGAATTCTTTGCCACAGGAAGCAATGGAGGCCAATTCGCTGGATGTTTTCAAGAGAGAGTTAGATATAGCTCTTAGGGCTAACAGAATCAAGGGATATGGGGAGAAAGCAGGAATCGGGTACTGATTTAGGATGATCAACCATTATCATATTGAATGGCGGTGCTGGCTCGAAGGGACGAATGGCCTACTCCTGCACCTATTTTCTATGTTTTTATGTTTCTATGTCTGCTCTGAGTTGAAGTGATTAGAAGAAGACCTTCTATAAGATGTCTGACGAATCTTATAGAATTTTTCGAGGATGTAACTAGTAGAGTGGATAGGGGAAAACCAGTGGATGTGTTGTATCTGGACTTTCTGAAGGCTTTTGACAAGGTCCCACATAAGAGATTAGTATACAAACTTAAAGCACATGGTATTGGGGGTTCAATATTGATGTGGATAGAGAACTGGCTGGCAAACAGGAGGCAAAGAATAGGAGTAAACGGGTCCTTTTCAGAATGGCAGGCAGTGACTATTGGGGTACCGCAAGGCTCAGTGCTGGGACCCCAGCGATTTACAATATATATTAATGATTTGGACGAGGGAATTGAATGCAACATCTCCAAGTTTGCAGATGACACTAAGCTGGGGGGCAGTGTTAGCTGTGAGGAGGATGCTAGGAGGCTGCAAGGTGACTTGGATAGGCTGGGTGAGTGTGCAAATGCATGGCAGATGCAGTATAATGTGGATAAATGTGAGGTTATCCACTTTGGTGGCAAAAACAAGAAAGTTGACTATTATCTAAATGGTGGCCGATTAGGAAAAGGGGAGATGCAATGAGACCTGGGTGTCATGGTACACCAGTCATTGAAAGTAGGCATGCAGGTGCAGCAGGCAGAGAAGAAAGCGAATGGTATGTTAGCATTCATAGCAAAAGGATTTTAGTATAAGGGCAGGGAGGTTCTACTGCAGATGTACAGGGTCTTGGTGAGAGCACACCTGGAGTATTGCGTACAGTTTTGGTCTCCAAATCTGAGGAAGGACATTATTGCCATAGAGGGAGTGCAGAGAAGGTTCACCAGGCTGATTCCTGGGATGTCAGGACTTTCATATGAAGAAAGACTGGATAGACTCGGCTTGTACTCGCTAGAATTTAGGAGATTGAGGGGGGATCTTATAGAAACTTACAAAATTCTTAAGGGGTTGGACAGGCTAAATGCAGGAAGATTGTTCCCGATGTTGGGGAAGTCCAGGACAAGGGGTCACAGCTTAAGGATAGAGGGGAAATCCTTTAGGACCGAGATGAGAAAAACATTTTTCACACAGAGAGTGGCGAATCTCTGGAACTCTCTGCCACAGAAAGTAGTTGAGGCCAGTTCATTGGCTATATTTAAGAGGGAGTTAGATGTGGCCCTTGTGGCTAAAGGGATCAGGGAGTATGGAGAGAAGGCAGGTACAGGATATTGAGTTGGATGATCAGCCATGATGATATTGAATGGTGGTGCAGGCTCGAAGGGCCGAATGGCCTACTCCTGCACCTAATTTCTATGTTTCTATGTTTCTTAAGCGAGAGATTAGATAATCTCCCGCTTGCTATTGTGATCAGTGGCAGTGGCCCAGAATAATCCTGAGACTAGGCAGCTAAAAGTGACCTTGACTTTAACTTTGTGTGTAGGAAGGAACTGCAGATGCTGAAGATAGACACAATAAGCTGGAATAATTCAGCGGGTCAGGCAGCATCTCTGGAGAAAAGGAATGGGTAACGTTTCGGGTCGAGACCCTTCTTCGAACTGAGAGTCAGGGGAAAGGGAAAAGAGAGATATGGAGAGATATAGAACAAATGAAAAGAAATGAAAAGAAATGCAAAAAGAAATTCAACGATGATTGCAGGAAACGTTCTTGATCGTTGTCCTGGGATAGGTCAAGTTCAAACGAGTTGGTCAATTCGTCGTTTTTTTGGAATCACATACACATTGTACAAAATATGTTTCAGGACAGTGAAATGAAAAATGGCAATGCCTGCGGATATGCGCAAAAACTTCTTTTTCTTATTCTCACTTTTTTCAATGAACAAAAAAAAAAAAAAAAGTGTACATATGTATTATGAAAATATATTTGGAACTTGTCCACCTTAAATTGTATTAAAAAAAGGGTTCGAAATGAAAATGGCAATCCGTGCGGCAAAAACTTGAACACCTGTGAAATTAATGCAAATTGCCCTTCGAATATCCGTGGCATTAAACACCTGGAAATTTGCAAGTGCACACCCCACACCCCTTATTGTGCTTTTAAATTTCTGCTTTATTGGGAGTTGTAGAAAAAAATTCTGGGCCAAATGATTTAAGAAACTAGGAAGTACAATTCATATTAATGACAATCAGCAAAAATATACTGTAGAACATGTAGGACGTAGACAGCAATGCGCAATAACAGGGTCATGAATGGTGCCACCCCGAAACATCACCTGTCCATGTCTTCCAGAGATGCTGTCCGACCCGCTGTGTTACTCCAGCATTTTGTATCCTATATCCCATTAGGCCAGAGCTTCTGGAGTAATGAACAGGGAGCTACTTGTTAATGGAGCGTTATTATGCTGCCCTTCCTTGCTTCCTTGTAAAGCTATTACTTTGCGTTGCCTGAGATAATTTACAATTGTGAATGGTTACTGCCTTAATCAAAAGACAGAGCAGGAAAGCAATGTGGCACGGTGGTGCAGCTAGAGTTGGTGCCTTACTGTGCCAGAGATCCGTGTTCGATCCTGACTGTGTTTGCTGTCTGTACAGAGATTGTACTTTCTCCCTGTGACTGCGTGGCTTTTCTCCAGGTGTTCCGGTTTCCTCCAAATGCATACAGGTTTGTAGGTTAATTGGCTTAATATGGGCAGTGGGCAGGTGCTATAGACCTACACGGAGAGGTAGACGCTCCCGCCCCCACGAGTCTCGGGCAGATGGGACTCGTCAGCCTGGGAAAGATAGTCCATCTAGGAGAGGAAAAACTGATTTAAAACCTCCACTGCCTTGTGGCCATATCCAGTCATGGAAAAGGCTCGAGGAGTAAACCTCAAGAAAATCCAGAGTCGGAGTCCCTAAGGCAGTTCGTCGTTGTCTCCAACCTCGCTCTGGCAGCTCTGCAACGGCGCTGGTGCCAAACTGTAACGGCCCTGCTGTTCCTTTGGATCGATCAGCGACGTGGAGAGAGGGGATGTGCTGCATGGGCAACAGCCTGTCCTCCATATGACAACGCCCAGGCTTGCATCCGACAAGGATGCATCACCCATGGTCAGTCATGACCGAGAGGGGTCTACTACTACTGGCTTTGGTAAAATTGTAAATTGTCCCTAATGTGTAAGATGCTATTAGTGTATGGGGTGATCGCTCGGTGGGCCGAAGGGCAAGTTTCTGCGCTGTATCTCTAAAGTCTAAATAAATGCTATTAGGGGCTCCACCGCCTACAGTGGGCGTGTAGTTTATCATCAATTGTGCTTTATTAATATATCATGCATATATTGATTACAATACAACAACAAAACCAACCCCTACATACATACAGGAGAATTAATTCAAGTGGTGAAGGAGCCAGGTTGGTAGTTGAGGATGGCAGCTCTGTGCTAGGTTTGGTGTGGGAGCTCCCCTTGCTGTGTTTCCCATTGCGAGATAATGTGGTGCTCACAGTAAGTTCAGCTGCCTGTTGCTTGCGTGCAGTGAGCTATCAGCAGAATCCGAGCGCACGATTCCACCGGGCCATCCCTCTTTCTCCACTGTTTCTCTGCCAGGACCTTTATCTTCTTCAAACAACTGAAGGATGAAGAGAACAGCGCTAGTATTGAAGTTGCGAGGTCATGTTACGGTTGTACAGGACATTGGTGAAACTGCAGTTGGAGTATAAATCTCTCTACATCATCGTCTATACCTCTCATTTCCCTTATCCCTAACTAGTTTGAGGAAGGGTCTTGACCTGAAATATCACCCATTCCTTCTCTCCAGAGGTGCTGCCTGTCTCGCTGAGTTACTTCAGCTTTTTGTGTCTATCTTCAGTTTAAACCTGCATCTGCAGTTCCTTACTACACATTGGAGCAATGGGTTCAGTTTTGGTCACCCTGTTATGGGAAAGATGTTGTCAAGCTGGAAAGGGTGCAGAGAAGATTTACGAGGAGTTGCCAGGGCTCGGGTGTCCGAGCTATAGGGAGAGGTTGAGCAGGCTGGGACTTTATTCCTTGGAGCGTAGGAGGATGAGGAACGGTTTTCACAGACGTGGGAAAGATCATGAGCGGAATAGATTGGGTAAATACACTGTCTTTTGCCCAGTGTAGGGATATCAAGAATCGGAGGACATGGATTTAAGATTTAATAGGAGAAGGGGTGGGGGGAGATTTAATAGGAACCCCAGGGACAACATTTTTTACACAAAGGGTGGTAGGTATATGTACAGGCTGCCAGAGGAGGTGGTTGATGCTAGTACTATCACAACTTGGAAACACTTTGGATAAGTACATGCATCAGCCAAACTTAGAGGGATATGGGGATACGCAGGCAGGTGGGACTAGTGAAGATGGGACATGTTGGTCGGTGTGGGCAAGTTGGGCCGATATGGACAAGTTCCCATGCTGTATGGCTCTATGACGCTAACGTAGTTTAAATTCTTCGTGAAGTCTGCAGCCCCACAAATTGATGAAGCATTTCAAACTAATATCACACCTCAGTCTCAAATGCCAGCCCCTCTAATTCAGCTGCTCAAGCTGTATTTATCAGGAAAAGGTAAAGAGGTTGGGTCTCTTTCTTGAAAGGTGAAGGCTGGGGGAGAATTAACAGTAAAACTATAACCACAAATATATTAATATGGAACCTAAAAGGCAGCAAAATGGCCCAAGGTGTTGAACCAAAAGGAGATTTGTTGTGTTGCTGCAAGTAGGAATTTCATTGTTCTGTTTCGGGAGAATGGCAATAAAACACTCTTGACTTTTGGGGCAGTACATCCTGCCATGTGTACATCCGGCCAGCAGGGTGTGATGCTATTCCATTTGCCGCATCACTCCAAAGACGTACAGGTTTGGATGTTAATTGGCTTGGTAAATGTAAAAATCGGATACGTAGGATAGTGTTAATGTACGGGGATCGTTGGTCGGCGTGGACCCGGCGGGCCGAAGGGCCTGTTTCTGCGCTGTATTTCTAAACTAAACTAAAGTCAATGCAAGTTAATAGCAGCACCACCAAATCTGCTAGCAGTGGGCTTTGTGAACTGCAACTTCTCTATATTGTGATAGTCCCTGCCTCAACCACCTCATCCAGCAGCTCGTTCCATACCACCACCACCCTTTGTGTAAAAAAGTTACCCCTCAGGTTCGTATTAAATCTTTCCCCCCTCGCCTTAAAACTATGTCCTCTGGTTCTCGATTCCCCTCCTCTGGGCAAGAGGCTCTGTGTGTTTACCCGATCTATTCCTATAACGATTGACCATCCTATCTAACTGTGATGCCACTGTGATGTACCTGAAGTCCTGGATCCCTCTGGTCTACCACACTCCCCAGAGCCTTCCCATTCATGTGTACATCCTGCCCATGTTAGATTCCCTAAAATGCAACAACCCACATTTCTCTGCATTAAATTCTATCAACCATTCCTCAGCCCACCTGCCCAAACAATCGCGATCCTGCAACAATTTTTGACAATCATCTTCACTATCTCCTATACCACCAATTTTTGTATCATTTTGTTCATGCAGCAGCACAGACAAAGGCCATTCTGATCCATGTCAACGCCAATGCTTTAAATCAGTCTCTCCCCACCGTACTTCATCCCACACCAACAGGTGCTCACAGCTGTGGAGCACTTTTGCAGATTCCCCCACAGACAACACTATATCAGTTGAGGAATTTCTGAAAGGTCTACACACTCTCTCTCTCTCTCTCTCTGCATTACAGGTCACAAGTACATTACCTTGTGTTTGAGGGCGTGAAGTGACTGATACTCCACTCTGTCAATCCTCAGCTTCACCCAGGCGGGGATGTCAGGAATGGCAAAAGCTAAAGTGATCTTTATGACCAGCAGGGCATGCTGAAAAACACAATCAGAGCACAGGAGCCAACGCTAGAACAAGCTCAACGTCAGAACTGTAGATTCGCAAGAGGCATCACTGGATGCCAGGAGCACAGTGTTATTGCAGGGATGAGCTGGTCTGAAGGCCACTCTTCATTCTAACCTCACGTAACCAGCTGCTGCTGCTATTTGGGTGTTCCAGAGTTCCCCCTGCTCCACTCACCAGCCCCTCACTGATCCACTTGTCACAGCTACTGTGCTTGTCTGACCTCGGTGTTGTTCCCATGCTTGCCAGTTTTGTACGTCAGTGATTCACCTACATCCAGGTGTCATATCCATGTTTTTCAGTGGCTGGCCCCATGTTATACCATGACTGGCCTGTATCTGAGCACTGCATCCATGTTATACCCATGACTGATATGTCTGAGTATGGTACCTGTGTTATACAGTGGCCTGAGATAGACACAACATGCTGGAATAACTCAGCGTGACCGGCAGCATCTCTGGAGAGAAGGAATGAGCAATGTTTTGGGTCAGGACCCGTCTTCCTCTTCCTGACGACCCGAAACGTCACCCATTCCTTCTCTCCAGAGCGGCTGCCTGTCCCACTGAGTTACTCCAGCATTTTGTGTCTATCTTCGGCTTAAACCAGCATCTGCAGTTCCTTCCTACACATTTATACAGTGAGCTGCATCCACACCTATTGGCAAACCAGCAGTGGGGCAGTTGGTGTGTCCAATGGATATGAACGATTAAGACAGGTCACCTTTCCATGGGGTAGATGCCCTGACCCAGCCTCCACGCTCAGCCTTCATCTCTCAGTGCCAGATATCACAGCTTTACACAATGACCCCAGTCCCTCAGCTGGACATGCGAGCGGCTGCTGTTCCTGCTCCACACTCAGCACCAACATGAACAGGCCCTCCACCGCTGCACTGGTATTTGCACTGGTCGCCCCTTGTAAACAGAACCAGTGTGCCATCGACTTGGCCAATCTAACCCACGTTACCAGGCAATGACTGATTTGTTGTGTTGTATGAGAGCTACACCCATTGAGTTACCCCAACAGTTTAATCCTTAGTAGAAACAAGAAACTGCAGATGCTGGTTTACACAAAAGGGCACAAAGTGCTGGAGTAACTCAATGGGCCGGGCATCGTGGATAGGTGACGATTCCGGTCAGGACTTCTTTAGTCAGAGGGTGGTGAATCTGTGGAACTCATTGCCACAGAGAGCTGCGGAGGCCAAGTCAGTAGATATTTTAAAGGCAGAGATAGACAAAATCTTGATTAAAACGGGTGTCTAGGGTTATGGGGAGAAGGCAGCAAAATGGGATTAGGAGGCAGAGATTATAGAAGATTATATAGAAATTATATCAAAGATTAAAACAAGTTACTTCTTACTTTTACCAATAAGTTTAAAACATTTATTATAGCCCGCAGATGTCAGCTATTTTTATGTGATCAGACATCAAGGCACTAAAACAAGTTACTTCTTATTTTTTATTTTTGCTTTAGCTAGAACACCATGGTAGCTGAGAGATTAAAGCTAAAGGGCAAGGACATAGAGAGATTAAAGTCACAGAAGCATGCATGCCAAAGTAGCCGAAAATAAGGCTGAAACTGTAATAAAAGCTGTCTGGTTTTATGAATCGAAGAGCAATTAGAGAGCGAACAGGGGATGTCGTCTCTGAATGTTCCAAGCTAAAATATTTGCAAATAAAGGCTTTTGGCTTCTTGAAGAATTCTCCGTGTCTGTGTCATCTTATCCAAACTTTGAGTCTTAAAACCACGACAAGATCAGCCATGATTGAATGGCGGAGTAGACTCGATGGGCTGAATTCCCTAATTCTACTCGTACAACTTGTGAACTTGTGACTCTTTTCCATTCTTAGTTGTATTAGATGTAAACCCAATGCATTTTTCCTTTGATGTTAGCTGATGTGACGCTGTACATGTATGTACTGTAGTGCGGAAGACTGCGCCACATGGTGTTGTACATGTATGTGCTGTAGTGTGGAAGACTGCGCCACATGGTGTTGTACATGTATGTGCTGTAGTGTGGAAGACTGCGCCACATGGTGTTGTACATGTATGTGCTGTAGTGTGGAAGACTGCGCCACATGGTGTTGTACATGTATGTGCTGTAGTGTGGAAGACTGCGCCACATGGTGTTGTACATGTATGTACTGTGGTGTAAGTGTGAACCAGGGAGACATTCACCTACCTCCACTCCGATTGTCCAGATTAACAAACTATTCGAGGTTATGTCACTCTCTGCGCAATATTCTTGCACTTGAGGGGAAATACTAATTAGCAAACAGTTGGTGATGACTGACAGGTATCCTATGGTCTCGAAAGCAGTCTGTGGAATAAAAGCATGTAATGAGAGACGGGCAGATTCATTAAAAGAATTTCAGGGCAACTTTTTGAGATGCCTGCCACAAATTATGTAACGAACACTGATTACTGGGAGCAAAATGGAATAACCTGGGTTCAAACCAGGAGACGTTAGTGCATTGTTCAGAGCCTTTAATCTTCTTGTAGTGGATTAGTTTGGTCATTATAAAAACTACTTTAACCCAATCTAGAGTAGTCTTTGACAAAAAGAGCATTGGGCACAACCACATTGTAATGACACACAAAAATGCTGGAGAAACTCAGCGGGTGCAGCAGCATCTATGGAGCGAAGGAAATAGGCAACGTTTCGGGCCGAAACGTTGCCTATTTCCTTCTCTCCATAGATGCTGCTGCACCCGCTGAGTTTCTCCAGCATTTTTGTGTACCTTCGATTTTCCAGCATCTGCAGTTCCTTCTTAACTCAATGTAATGAGTTGTGTACAGCAAAAGCTTGTTGAAGTTGTTTCAAGAGAAATTATTCTTATTTTAGCTATTTTTTCCTGATGCTCCTTGTCAGCATGTACTGTAAGTGATAAACATGCTCAGCTGAAAAGCAAGCAGCAAGGCAAATGATATGAAATCTGCTCCACTTGTGTATGGAGTTGTCAGTTTTTGGTCAGTAAAGAGAGCTGGATCGAGTTTAGATTTCATTTTCAGCATCTGGGTTTGCTGGCAAAGCCTGCATTTACTGCTCTACCCTAATGACTTACAAATCCTTACTAATCAAGAATCTGACCAACTGTGCCTTAAAAATGCCCAACGACTTGGCCTCCCAGCCGTCTGTGGCAATGAATTCCACAGGTTCACCACCCTCTGACTAAATAAATTCCCTCTCATCTCCTTTCTAAAGATACGTCCTTATATTCTGAGGCTGTGCCCTCTGTTTCCAGACTCTCCCACTACGTGGAAACATCCTCTCCACATCCACTCCATCCAGACCTTTCACTATTTGGTGAGTTTCAATGAGGTTCCCGTTCATCCTTCTAAACTCCAGTGAGTACTGACCCTGTGCAAGGGTGAGGGTGTAAGGGGTTATGGGGAGAAGGCAGGAGAATGGAGTTGAGAGGGAAAGATAGATCAGCCATGACTGAATGGCAGAGTAGACTTGATGGGCCGAATGCCCTAATTCTGCTCCTATAAGCTTATGAACTTAAATACTTGAAGGATTGACAAATTGGTGGTTATGGGGAACTGGTGCAGCAGAGGAGGCCAGCATAGATCAGCAAATATCATATTGAACGGCAGGACAGGCTTGATGGCTAAGTAGCTCCTATCCCCTTGGCCTTATGTTCTATGAGATCCTAAAGGACTCTTCACTCATCCAGTAATGACACCCAGCTCAGGACAAGGACCCTTAGGACACAAAGTGCTGGAGTAACTCAGCGGGTCAGGCAGAGAAAATGGATAGGTGACGTTTCGGGTTGAGATCCTTCTTCAGACCCTTCAGACCCTTCATTGTTGCCTGGTCTAAATCCTGGTATCCCCCCCCCCCAACAACGTAGGCTGGTAAACAAGAATGCGGGGAATCCAATGTCTCACCTGCCAGACGCCTATGTTTGCTGCTGGTGAGATGAAAGGTTTTTGGAAGAGTCGGCAGAGCTTCAGAGCATCCGTGCGGATTTCCGTGATGTTGTTCAGGATGATCAGTAATGCTGACAGTGGGTAAATGCAAGAGAAGAGGCTGACGTATCCAAACTGGACAAAGAGCTCCATGTACTCGTCAAACATTCCCTAGACAAACGGAGAAGCTATGTCGTCAACTCGACTCGGAACAGACCTCTGATTATTTCATTCATTCTTTTCACACTGGGTGCCAAATATATTGCCCATCCTTACTTACCCCAGAGAAGATGGCGGTGAGCAGCCATCCCGAACCACTGCAGCCGTCCTTGTGAAGATATTCCCAGTGTTTTTGGGGAGGGAATACCAGGATTCAGACCGGGCAACAATGAAGGATCTTAAGGTGTCTGAAGAAGGATGTCGACCCGAAATGTCACCTATCCATGTTCTACAGAGATGCTGCCTGACCTGCTGAGTTACTCCAGTACTTTGTGTGTGGAACAATGAAACATAGAAACATAGAAAATAGGTGCAGGAGTAGGCCATTCGGCCCTTCGAGCCTGCACCGCCATTCAATATGATCATGGCTGATCATCCAACTCAGTATCCCGTACCTGCCTTCTCTCCATACCCCTGATCCCCTTAGCCACAAGGGCCACATCTAACTCCCTCTTAAATATAGCCAATGAACTGGCCTCGATACCCTCTGCGGCAGAGAGTTCCAGAGATTACCCATGAAGGATCGACAATGTGGACAAAACAGTAGCACAACTGGTAGAGCTGCTGCCTCACAGCGCCAGCGACCAGGAGTCGATCCTGATGTCGGGTGCTGTCCATGTGGAGTTTGCACACTCTCTCTGTGACCTCGTGGGCTGCAGTTTCCTCCCACATCCCAAAGATGTGCGGGTTTGTAGGTTGATCTGCCTCATTAAAAATGGCCCCTAAGATGCAGTGAGTTGATGCACAAATGAGATAACATGAAACTATTGTGAATGGATGATCAAAGGTCCGAAGGCCCTGTTTCCATGCTGTTTCTCTGAACTAAACTACAACATTGTTACTTAATGGACAAACTATTGGCAGTGTAATGAATTCTGAGGGCCAGACCAGATCTGCCTGAAGAAAGAGCTATCATTCTTCTTCATTCCTTCAAATTAGTTGGCATGGTTGAGCAGGCAGGGTCTTTATTCCTTGGAGCGCAGGAGGATGAGGGGTGATCTTATAGAGGTGTACAAGATCATGAGCGGAGTTGAGAGGGTGAGTGCACAGAGTCTTTTACCCAGAGTAGGGGAATCAAAAGCCAGAGGAGGTAGGTTTAAGGTGAGGAGGGAACCTGAGGAGCAACTTTTTTTTTAACACAAAGGGTGGTGGGTGTATGGAACGAGCTTCTGGAGGAGATGGTTGAGGCAGGAACCATCATAACGTTTAAGAAACATTTAGTAAGGTGCATGGATAGGATAGGTTGGGAGGAATATGGGCAAACGCAGGCAGGTGGGACTAGTGTCGATGGGGCATGTGTCGGAAGGAACTGCAGATACCGGTTTACACCGAAGATGGACACAAAGTGCTGGAGTAACTCAGGCAGGTCAGGCAGCATCTTTGGAGAAAATGAATAGATGACATTACAGGTGGATACCTTTATTCAGACTTGGAGTCAGGGGAGAGGGAAACCGGAGGTATGAGGAGGTTCAGAATGAACCAGAGCCGGCACCAATGACCAATATAAGGTGGAACCTGCAATGGCCACAGCTAACCATGGATGGTCTCGACCCGAAATGTCACCTATTCCTTTTCTCCAGAGAAACTGCCTGACGCGCTGAGTTACTCCAGCATTTTGAGTCTCTCTGTAGACCTGGCATGTCGGTCAGTATGAGCAAGATGGGCTGAAGGGCTTAATTCCACGCTGTATGGTGCAATGACTGTGAAATTATTTCCTACGTCAGGGTCGACTGTGAAAAGTGCTGAGTTACATAAATAACACAGAGTGGAGAACCAGCCACCTCAAGCAGTGCTCGCAGGGGGTACTGAAACATTCTGCCCAGAGACGTGCCCACGTCGCCCTGCTGCCTTGCCACTGGCACGATGGAATCTGCACAAACAGAAGCAGCAACAACCCCTGTCAAATCCAGAGGTGAATCGGAGTGACAGAAACACAGCAGCCGCCACCAGGGGATTGTTCCAAAAATAACAGATAGACAGCGTGTCAAAGAAAACATTGCTTCTGCCGTCCCTCAGAGACTGAGTGACGCATTTACTCAAGGTAGATCAGTTCCCAGCCTGACTGAGCACTGACTAAACCCTGAGAAGATCTCATTGAGTTTGACTGATGGGCAGTTCAGGGACTTGAACTATCTTTCACCAACAGCTCAGAGAAATTTAATTATTTTTGTTCGCTCCTTTACGTTAGTGCTAGTGTGGCGCCTTCACGCCCACGTTGGTTTTGCATACAGCCTGTCACCGCTGGCCAATCGCCAGCAGCCTCACTAGAAGGTCCAGCCACAAGAGCTCAATGACAACTCCAAGGTCAGACGCACTCATTGGCCTTATCTGCACACGGCTTATGATTTGAGCACATGTACCTGAACTTGGCCGGCCCACTCCCACCGTCAAGAAACTACACGTACATGCTCCCCTGTGAAGACCGGTTCACAAGATGGCAAGATGCTATCCCAGTCATCAACATTTCAGCGGAAACAATAGCTCGCGCTTTTGTTGACCGAGGGATTTTGGTCTTTGAGTCTGCGCTGTTTCAAACACTAAGCGACCTCTTGGGTACGAACCGGATTCGAATGACGGCGTATCATCCGCAAGCGAACGGTCCGATTCAACGGTTCCATCGCCAGCTGAAAGCCCCTCAGGCATCCGGAGGACATGCGTTGGCGTTCGTGCGGCGGTGAAAGCTGAGCTAGCATGTTCGTCGGCAGAAATGGTTTACGGCCCAACTCTGAAGCTGCTCGGCAAATTTGTCGAACCAATCCCCACAGACAGATTCCGGCAACCTATGCAGCTACTCAGGCCGACACCGACGCGGGGAACACCTGCGGTGGTCAACATGTCTGCTGACCTCCAACGCTGCACACATGTTTTGATCTGGTTAAAACCAGCATATGTCGAGAACCAACCGACTATCTCACCCACCGAACCCGCGAAGTCACCAGACTGCAACACTTCCTGGCAAAGACCTCCCACACTGCAGTAGAGAACAAGAACAGGCCATAAAATCAACCCACCAGACCGGTCCAGTACAGGGCAGGACAAAGCCAGGCCGTCGCCACTTGTAGCTGAGTGGCTGAGGGGGGAGCTGTGGCACCTTCACGCCCACGTTGATTTTGCATACAGCCTGTCACTGCTGGCGAGTAGCAGCCACAGAGCTCAATGACAACTCCAAGCTCAGACGCACTAATTAGCATTATCTGCACACAGGTTATGATTGGTGAGAATGTAGGTAAAAGGGGCTTCTGGAATAAACGGTACACAAGGTGTCTGGCTCAGCTAAGTGTTGTTTATTCTTTGCTTTCTGTCGTGGGATTCAGTAGATCCTACACTCATACCCGAAAGATGGTGAATTATGCCCGGGCAGGGCGAAGCCAGAGGAAACTCTGGTGGAATGCCGCAGTGGTCCTGATGTGCAAACTGGTCATCTGACCTGGGTATAGGGGGTGGAAGACTCATCTTGTAGCTGTTTTTTTTTCCCTCAGGATAGCTGGCACTTTGTTCTGCATGTTTTTTTTCTGGTAATTAAGGGCAGCCCAGCGGTGCAGCGGTAGAGTTGCTGCCTCACGGTGCCAGTGACCATGGTTCTATCCTGACCTCGGATGCCATGTGTGCGGAGTTTGTACATTCTCCCTGTGACTGCGTGGATTTCCCTCGGGTTCGTCCCACATTGCAAACACCACATCGCAGGTTTTTAGGTTAATTGGCTTCTGTAAATTATTCCTTGTTCAATAGTTCAATGGTACCTTATATGGGCGGCACGGTGGCTCAGTGTTTGAATCGCTGCCTTACTGCTCCAGAGATCCGGGTTCGATCCTGACTACGGGTGCTGTCTGCACGGAGTTTGTACTTTCTTCCCGTGACTCTGTGGGTTTTCTCCAAGGTGCTTCAGTTTCCTCCCACTCTCCAAAGACGTACAGGTTTGTAGGTTTATTAACCTCGGTAAAAATAGTAAATTGTTCCCAGTGTGTTGGATAATAATAATGAATGGGATGATTGCTGGTTGGTGTGGATTCGGTGGGCAAAAGGCCCTGTTTCCACGATGTATCTCTAGACTAAACTAAACTAAACTAAACTATCATGAGGGGAATAGACAGGGTGAATGCTCAGTCTTTTCCTAGAGTAGGGGAATCAAGAACCAGAGACATACATTTAAGATGAGATGGGAAAGATTTAATAGGAATCTAAGGGGCAACCTTTTCACTCAGAGGGTGGTGGGTGTATGGAAAGAACTGCCAGAGGAGGTAGGTTACACAGAAAAGCTGGAGAAATTGCCAGAGGAGGTAGTTGAGGCAGGTACTACAACACCAGTTGAAAGACATTTGACCAGATACATGGATAGGAAAGGTTTAGGAGGATATGGGCCAAATGTGGACCGATGGGACTAGCGTAGATGGGGCATCTTGATCGGGTGTTTGGCCGACGGACCTGTTTCCCTGCTATATGACTCTCTGACTAAGAATGTTACAATTGTATTGATCTTTAAAGTCAAATACAGCATAGAAGCAGGCCACAGACGGCTGTGGAGGCCAGGTCAATGGGTAATTTAAGACAGCCATTGACAGATTCTTGATTAGTAAGGGTGTCAGGGGTTTTATACGAGAAGGCAGGAGAATAGGGTTGAGAGGGAAAGATAGATCTGCCAGAATTGAATGGCGGAGTTGGCTTGATGGGCTGAATGGTTTAATTCTCCTCCTAGAACATGTGAATTTATGAACCATTTGGCCCACTGAGCTGGTGCTAGCTATTGAGCATCCATTCACACTAATCCATCGTTAGTCCCACTTTATTCTCAACCACCTTCTCGTAAACTCCCTCCTGATTCCGCCCCAAAATACCCTTCCATTCATCCATTTGTGGACCAGTAACATCCAGCAACAGCACACCAAACCAGGAATTAAAATGGTATCATTTGTTTAAAAAAAAATCCCCAGCAAGTGAAGTAAATGTCAATGCAAGCAGCAGGATTAAAATAACTGAAATGTCATAAATCATCTTCAAAAAGACCGTGAAATATTGAAATAACTCGATTGAGTGAGTTTGATCACTGACATCTGAAATTAGGTTTTCTGGACAAGGATGGCTTTCAGTGATAATTATGAATAACACCTTGCTTAGCAATGTAATTTGTTTTTGCTTGCCATTCTCCATCTTGCACTCCACCAGACAAGCTATTTCTGTTTACACTAACATGTTAGATCCACTAGCCCCCATATCTGCTGGTCTTTGCCATTCCCTAATCTCCAAACCATTTCATCTCTATGACCTGAGTAGTCCGGGGCCCTAACTCTGTCTATTAATATTCTCTCTTCCCAAACTTACATGACAGTCTGAGAAACAAAGACCTGACTTTGGCACTCGTTAGACTTTAGGCTTGAGAGGTACAGAGCAGAAACAGGCCCTTCAGCCCACTGAGACCGTGCTGACCAGTGGTCACCCCGTATGCTAGCACAATCCTATGCACTAGGGACAACTTCCAAATTTACTGAAGCCAATTAACCTACAAACCTGCATGTCTTTGGAGTGTGGGAGGAAGCCGGAACACCCGGAGAAAACCCACATGGTCACAGTATCCGTAGTCAGGACAGAAGCCGGGTCTCTGGCACTGCAAGGCCGCAACTCTACCCACTGTGCCACCCCAAATCACAGTCATAGAATTTGACACCATTGGCTCCCTTTTCAGAATCACCCCAAAACCTCCAGCTTGTTGTAGAAAAAAAGAACTGCAGATGCTGGTTCATGCACAAATGGACACAAAGTACTGGAGTAACACTCAGCAGGGCAGGCAGCATCCATTGTCAGGGTGAAGCCACATGGTGGAACAGCACCTCATGTTCCATAAACTCCCTCCTGATTGGGTATCTTACAACCCAATGGTATGAACACTGATTCTCTACTTTTAAGTAACCTCTAACTAACCCCCCCTCCCCCCCCCCCCCCACCCCCCCCCCCCCCCCCCCCCCCCCCCCCCCCCCTCCTCCCCTCACCTGGATCACCTGGATCCTGCTTATTTCCCCCCTCCCTTCCCGTCCCCATACCATTACTTTCCTCCCTCTGTACCTGCCACACGTTGTCCTGGATCTCCGCTTTCCCAACATAATTCTCTCCCCCCCGACAATCAGTCTGAAGAAAGGTCCAGACCTGAAACGTTACCCTATCCATATTCTCCAGAGATGCCGCCTGACGTGCTGAGTTACGCCAACGTTTCCTAGTTCCTGCCTTTGTATCCTCAGTTATAGTCTCCCTCGCATCTCAGACCCAAACACCTGATTTACAGTTCCTAAGATCACCCTGTACAATTTTCCCTGCACTCATCTGCCCCACTTTGCTCAGAACTGACATACACCTGGCCTCTTCTCTAGTGTTCCCATACCCCAGTTGTGCTTCCCAGCACAGTGGCGCAGCGGTAGAGCAACTGCCTTACAGCGCCAGAGTCGCGGGTTCGAACCTGACTACAGCTGCTTGGCTGTATGGAGTTTGTACATTCTCCCTGTGACCTGCGTGGATTTTCTCCAAGATCTTCGATTTCCTCCCACAATCCAAAGACGCACAGGTTTGTAGATTCATTGGCTTGGTATAAATGTAGAATTGTCCCTAGTGTGTGTAGGATAGTGTTAGTGTGCAGGGATAGGCTGGTCGTTGGGCCGAAGTGCCTGTTTCCGCGCTGTATCTCTAAAACTAAAAAAAACTAAAACTGAAGCAGTGCTGTGAAGTTGATAATCTCACTAATGTTATTTCTTCCATCTTAGAAAACACGAATCTTTAATACCCTTCGTGTTAAGAAGTGCCATGGGGTTTGACGTTGTTTTAAAAAGAATATATAGTATTAGATGAAGGCAAAATAGAAACTAAAAATCAAATATAACAACATGAGGCAAGGTTTCACCTTCTCATGAAACTCTATTGCCCTCTTGTGGAGAAAGTTTATAGTGTCATAGATCATGGACCCGGGCCCTTTGGTCCACTGACCCCATTGTTCATGAACACCAACTTAGAGTCATTGAGTATTACCAGGGGCGGAAAAGCCGGGGGGGGGGTAGAGGGGACACGTCCCCCCCCATGTTTTGATAGTGAGTTCCGTTCTTGAGCATTACAGCATGGAAACGGGCCATCGGCCCAACTTGCCCCCACTGACCAACATGTCCCATCTACACTAGTCCCACCTGTCTGTGTTTGGTCCATATCCCTCCAGACTTATCCTATCCATGTACCTGTCTAAATGTTTCTTAAACGTTGCGACAACACCTGCCTCAACTACCTCCTCCAGCAGCTTATTCCATACACTTTTGTGTAAAAAAATTACCCTTCAGGTTCCTATTAAATCCCCCCTCACCTTAAACCTATTCCCTCTGGTTCTCCATTCCCCTATTCCCCTACTCTGGGCAAGAGACTTTGTGCATCTACCCGATCTATTCATCTCACAATTGTGTACACATCTTGAATATCACCCCTCATCACCCCTCATCGTCCTGTACTCCAGGGAATAGAGTCCTAACCTGCTTAGCCTCTCCTTAAAGCTCTGGCCCTTGAGTCGTGGCAACATCATCATAAATCTTCTCTGCCTCCTTCCCTGCTTGACAACGTCTTTCCCATAACATGGTGCTCAAAACTGATCACAATACTCTAAATGTGATCTCATCAATGTCTTACAAACTGTAACATGACCCTCCCAGCTACTGTACTCAATACTCTGACTGATGAAGGTCAAAGTGCCGACCACACTGTGTACCTGTGGCAATTCTTTCAAGGGGTGTAACTTTTACTTGCACTGTAATCACCCCACATTCCCATCAACAAGCCCCCCCCCCCCCAGATTATGCCACCTACCCACACAAGGCAATGTAGAGTTGCCAAATCACCTAACAAGTCCCATGTGGGAGGAAGGCAGAGGACATGAAGGAACACCCATGCAGTCACCGTGGTAATGTGCAAACTCCACACTAACTGCCCCAGAGATCAGATTGAATCTGTGTGGCTCAGCTGTGAGGAAAATCATATCCAGCTACACAGAAAGAATTGTGAGAGAAATTAGTCGGCAAGAAGTATGGAAGATTTAATTTAAGTATGAAGTGCAGAACATTTAGTTTAAAGTTACAGCACGGGAAATATCCCCTTTAGTTCACCGAGTCCAGGACAAGCATCGAACTAGTTCTGTGTTATCTTACTTTGTCAACCACTCCCCACACACTCGGGGCAATTTGCAGATACAAACCCACCTATAAACCTGCACGTCTTTGGGATGTGGGAGGAAACTGGAACATCCGGAGGAAACGAACGAGGTCACAGGGAGAACATGCAAACTCCACACAAACAGCACCCAAGGTGGGGATTGAATTCGGTTCTCTGACGCTATGAGGCAGCAGCTCTATCAGTGCACCACCGTACTGCCTAAATTAAAAAAAACTATTCACATTAATCCTAATTTTCAGGGATCGATCCTGACTATGGCTGCTGTCTGTAGGGAGTTTGTACGTTCTCCCCGTGACCATGTGTGTTTTCTCCGAGACCTTTGGTTTCCTCCCACACTCCAACGATGTACAGGTTTGTTGGTTCATTGGTTTGGTATAAATGTAAATTGTCCCTAGGATAGTGTTAATGTGCGGGGATCGCTGGTTGGTGCGGACTCGATGGGCTGAAGGGCCTGTTTCCTGGCTATATCTCTAAACTAAACTAAACTGAATGAAGGAGCTGCAAACTCATGCACTATAGCAGGACTAAAGATATTTGATTTTGCAGACACTAACAGGGGCGGCACACAGTAGCGCAGCAGTAGAGCTGCTGTCTTCAATCCTACAGCGCCAGAGATCCGGGTTCAATCCTGACTACAGGTGCTGTCTGTACGGAGTTTGCATGTTCTCCTTGTGATCGTGGTGGTTTTCTCTGGGTGCTCTGGTTACCTCCCACTCTACAAAGACCTACAGGTTTGTAGGTTAGTTGGTCTCAGTAAAGATTGTAAATGGTCTCTGGTGTGTAGGATAGTGCAAGTGTGCGGGGATCGCTGATCAGCGCAAACTCGGTGGGGGAAGGAAGGGCCTGTTTCAGCGCTGTATCTATCAACTAAAATAAAATTGCTTGCAAATTATATTCGACAGATTATGCTTTGGAGTAACTAGAATGAAGTGGCCACTTGGGTGAAGTTCCTTCCGTACACATACTTACAGGGAATGGCGTCTTCTGCCCTTGCGATTTTATTTGATCTATTTCTGGTGCATTTTCCATTGAGCAACTTTTCAGACCTGCCCTTTTCCGATGAAGTATCTTGGAGAAATAGGGCACCAATGTCTCTGCGAACTGATTGATGATCTGAGTCAGAATGAGCAGCGATGCAAGATTCTAGGTTGGAAGAAAGCAGACAAGGCGGTCAGGAAATGAAAGATCTTTACTTAAAGATAGGTTCAGAGCTCGATGAATACAGTCAATGAATATATCCGACAAACAGATTATTCTGTTTCGCTTGGGCAGCTTACGACCCTGCGCTATGAATATTGGTTTCTCTAATTTTAAGTAACCCTTGCTTCCCTTTTCTCCCCCTCCCTTCCACACCCTAGTGGTCATACTAGTTTCACTGGTGACCTGCTTAGTTTCACTGTTTGTATCCACTCGTGATCAACTTCTCCATGCCAACCATGAACCATTGTGGGCTCCACCTTCCCTTGGTCATGGCTGCTGGCTTTGATTTGCTCTTTACATACCTTTCATTTATTTGTTCACTGGACCTCTAGTTTCCTTCTCCCCTCACACTGTCAGTCTGGAGAAGGGTCTCGACCTGAAGCATCACCTATTCCTTTTCTCCACAGATGCTGCCTGACCCGCGGAGTTACTCCAGCATATTCAGAATAATTCTGTCTACCTGCTATAACATGGTCTCTGAAACCTGTTTCAAAATATGGACTCAAGCCTGTGGTTAAGAATTTCATTGAAACCTGTAAATAATTCCTCTGTTAAAATCAGCTGTGGTTGATGACTTAGAAACATAGAAACATAGAAATTAGGTGCAGGAGTAGGCCATTCGGCCCTTCGAGCCTGCACCGCCATTCAATATGATCATGGCTGATCATTCAACTCAGTATCCCGTACCTGCCTTCTCTCCATACCCTCTGATCCCCTTAGCCACAAGGGCCACATCTAACTCCCTCTTAAATATAGCCAATGAACTGGCCTCGACTACCCTCTGTGGCAGAGAGTTCCAGAGATTCACCACTGTATGTGTGAAAAAAATTCTTCTCATCTCGGTTTTAAAGGATTTCCTCCTTATCCTTAAGCTGTGACCCCTTGTCCTGGACTTCCCCAACATCGGGAGCAATCTTCCTGCATCTAGCCTGTCCAACCCCTTAAGAATTTTGTAAGTTTCTATAAGATCCCCTCTCAATCTCCTAAATTCTAGAGAGTATAAACCAAGTCTATCCAGTCTTTCTTCATAAGGCAGTCCTGACATCCCAGGAATCAGTCTGGTGAACCTTCTCTGCACTCCCTCTATGGCAATAATGTCCTTCCTCAGATTTGGAGACCAAAACTGTACGCAATACTCCAGGTGTGGTCTCACCAAGACCCTGTACAGCTGCAGTAGAACCTCCCTGCTCCTATACTCAAATCCTTTTGCTATGAAAGCTAACATACCATTCGCTTTCTTCACTGCCTGCTGCACCTGCATGCCTACTTTCAATGACTGGTGTACCATGACACCCAGGTCTCGCTGCATCTCCCCTTTTCCTAGTCGGCCACCATTTAGATAACAGTCTGCTTTCCTGTTTTTGCCACCAAAATGGATAACCTCACATTTATCCACATTATACTGCATCTGCCAAACATTTGCCCACTCACCCAGCCTATCCAAGTCATCTTGCAGTCTCCTAGCATCCTCCTCACAGCTAACACTGCCCCCCAGCTTAGTGTCATCCGCAAACTTGGAGATATTGCCTTCAATTCCCTCATCCAGATCATTAATATATATTGTAAATAGCTGAGGTCCCAGCACTGAGCCTTGCGGTACCCCACTAGTCACTGCCTGCCATTGTGAAAAGGACCCGTTTACTCCTACTCTTTGCACTTGCTGTTGATCAAAACTTAGTTCAAGCAGGATATCCCTAAATGTTCAATTACCAAGATAATTATCCAGAGCTGTGGCACAGTGGCGCAGCAGTGGAATTGCTTCCTTACAGCTCCATGGACCCAGTTTGATCCTGACTATGGATGCTGTCTGTACAGACTTTGTACGTTCTCCTTGTGACCTGCGTGGGCTTTCTCTGGGTGGCACAGTGGCGCAATGGGCAGCACAGTGGTGCAGCAGTAGAGACCTGGTCTCGATCCTGACTGCGGGTGCTGTCTGTACTCAGTTAGTACCATCTCCCTGCAACCTGCGTGGGTTTTCTCCGGATGCTCCAGTTTCCTCCCACATTCCAAAGACATGCAGGTTTGTTGGTTAATTGGCCTCTGTAGATTGTACCTAATGTGCAAGTAAAACTAGTGAATGGGTGATCGATGGTCAGCGTGGACTTAGTGGGCCGAAGGGCCTGTTTCCATGCTGTATCCTTAAGCTAAGCACAGTTTAACAAAGAAACAAGGAACCATTTCCTAGCCCAGTGGCCAGAATGTGGAATGGCCTGCTGAGAATAAACCGTGTAAATACCTTCAGGAGGATGGACAAACACACGAGAGAAGAGGGATAAGTGTGGTGAGCAGATACCAGGCTAGCCTGGTTGGATTAAATGGGCTTTTTCTGTATGGTGTGTAGTCCATGTTATTCAATGTAACTGCTCAGATTTAAAAAAAACGTATCTATAATTCTGGCCACAAACATTATTTTTGTCCTTGACCTGTTTGCTGCTTTGGACCAGATTGGCAGAACATCCAGAACTATCCTCCATTAGATAATAAAAAACACAAAATACTGGAAATACTTGACAGGTTTGGTAATGTCTGTGAAGAAACAGATTAAACAAATATCAATAAAGAAACAGTTTAGGGATTAATTGGCTTCTGTAAATTGGAGTTTGTACATTCACCCTGTGACCACGTGGGTTTTCTCCAGGTGCTCCGGTTTCCTCCCACATTTCTCAGACGTACAGGTTTGTAGGTTAATTGGCTTTGATCAAATTGTAAATTGTCCCTAGTGTGTAGGATAGTTCTAGTGTTACGGGGTAATCGCTGGTCGGTACGGACTTGGCGGGCCGAAGGGTCTGTTTCCACACTGTATCACTAAACTAAGAAATATATTTGTGTGGGAAGGAACTGCAGATGCTGCTTTACACTGAAAGGCCTATTTATATGTTCTGTCCTTTTTCATATCTATTTTATAACTAACAGAACATAGAAACATAGAAACATAGAAAATAGGTGCAGGAGTAGGCCATTCGGCCCTTTGAGCCTGCACCGCCATTCAATATGATCATGGCTGATCATCCAACTTAGTATCCTGTACCTGTCTTCTCTCCATACCCCCTGATCCCTTTAGCCACAAGGCCCACATCTAACTCCCTCTTAAATATAGCCAATGAACTGGCCTCAACTACCTTCTGTGGCAGAGAATTCCAGAGATTCACCACTCTCTGTGTGAAAAATGTTTTTCTCATCTCGGTCCTAAAAGATTTCCCCCTTATCCTTAAACTGTGACCCCTTGTTCTGGACTTCCCGAACATCGGGAACAATCTTCCAGCATCTAGCCTGTCCAACCCCTTGAGAATGTTGTAAGTTTCTATAAGATCCCCCCTCAATCGTGTAAGCTATGAACTATGGCCAATGTTCCCCAGTGCCCCCATACTGACACCTCAGTCACTTGCCCTGCCCTATTTCTGAAGAGTAGGTGAAGCTTTGCTTCCTCCTGAGTGGAGCCATCTCTAAGTTGCCTGAGGAAACCTTCCTGAACACACTTAACAAATTCTACCCCATCTACGCCTTTAGCACTCTGGCAGTCCCATTCTACATGGATGGTTCGATTGCAATCATGTATAGTCTTTCCACTGACAGGATAGTACACAACAAAAAAGCTTTCAGTACACGTGACAAAAAACAAAACAAAGCTAAACTAAGTGCTGATGAAGTCTGATGAAGGGTCTCGACCCGAAACGTCACCTATTTGTTTTCCCCAGAGATGCTGCCAGACCCGCTGTGTTACTCCAGCGTTTTATATCTATCTGAACTAAACTAAAGTTTCATTTGTTGCTGGACTTCAGTATTCATGCATTTCATTCTCAATCTGATAACAAAAAAAAAAAGTCATTTGGCTTATTGTTCTCTGATAATGTCACTGAGAAGCTGTTGAATAAATACTGCTGGCCAAATTGAATAACACTCATTCTTTTCAGCCTGCCACCCTTAATACATTCTAACCACAGTGCAATAATAATGCCTTGGAGCTGGAGACCATTTGCAGACACTCACCTTTCTGAGGAGCTCAAGGTCCTGTAGGTAGAAGGAAATGTAGAACAAGGCGGAAAAGCAATTGACAAAGCGAAACTGAAAATGAAGAGCAATATTAATCATTGTACTTGGACTTTAAATATTTTATTAGCAGCACTGTAAGTCATTATTAAGGATATCTGAAACATTTTATCTTTTCATTTTTTTCCAATGGAAGTAACCTTGTTTGGTTTAATGATCCCTTTTACGTACGAAGGGTCCAAATGTAAACCCCAAAGTGGCAGGAAGAGTATAGATGCTGCGGTGAACCACAAGCTATTTTATATTGACTCAAAATAGATGTCAGGCTTCAACCTACACCTATGTAGGGTGTGATAGCACGGCCAGCACCATGGACAGCGCCGGGCTGCTGAATAACACCAGCACCCTGGACAGTGCTCTGGGCTGAGTTCAGGCCGCAGTCAGAGGAGCAACTACTGCATCCAATTAGCTAGGGTTGGATCAACTCACCAACATCTCATCTACCCTATTCCTTAAAAAACAGCCAGGAGGGGCAGAGGAGAAAGCCGTGGACTCCCCACCAACCCTGCCTCTCTCCGCAGGCTCAAAGCAACACTGAGCTGCTGGGACAAGCCCAAGACCGCCAGAGCCCCCTCACCTGCCCACTGATGTTGAAGGTCTGCACCCCCACGCGGACACAGAACTAACCATCTGTGTGAATAAACCTCTACACGTGAGTTTACCCCACAATGCGTGTGTTGGTGAAGTCAGTGTTGACCTGGCATCTTCCCCGATGCTACAAAGGATTCGCTTGTCAGCGCCTGGACACTGAATAAGGCTTTTTGGGGACCATGAAAATATTGGGTCCTGTTCCAGGCCCAGGGCAACAACATGCCGTGGACCCACGCCGTGGACCGGACCGGGAACCCACTCGGGAGGTCGGGCTCGCCCGCCGCGCACCAGGAGCCTGCCCAGAAGGACTAGCTTGCCTGCCGCAGACCGAGGGCCTGCACCCTGTGGATGGCCTCGACAGTGGAGTGGACCGCTGGAAACCCTGCAACGGCCTGGGGCACTGCTGGACCGGGCCCTGCTCTCGGAGGCCAAGCACGTGGACCGGACGCAGCCTACAGCGGGGGGAGCATGGTTGATGGCCAGGCCAGCCCTGCAATGCTGACAGGTCAACGAGCCTTCATGGGCAGGTCAACCCTGCACTTACTACATGGATAGCACAAGTTTGGAGGGATATGGACCAAACACAGGCAGGTGAGGCTAGTGTAGCTGGGACGTTGGCCGGTGTGGGCAAGTTGGGGCAAGGTGGGCTGAAGGGCCTGTTTCCACTATATCACTCCATGACTATGACTAGAACTCTACAACTAACATGCTTATCTAAGATGTATCTAAGTGCTTACGTATAGTGATGCTTGTACTGAACTATATACAAAAATACATTTCACTGTACCTCATTACATGTGACATTGAACCATGCACCTCCTACCAGTAGCACTACATACAGAATAAGCATAGACTCCATTACCATTCCAGGCCTTCCACTACACTTCTTCCCACCCTGTTTCCTGCAAAGACTCTATCCCCTACTTCCAATCCCTCCGTCTACACTACATCTTGCGCCCAAGATGAGGTGTTCCATACTAGAACATCCGAGATGTCCTCATTCTTTAGGGAACGGGGGTTCCCCTCTCCCATCATAGCTGAGGCACTCACTAGTGTCACCTCAGTACCCCGCAGCTCCGCCCTTGCTGCCCCTCTCCCTAGTCGCAACAGAGACAGAGTCCACCTAGTCCTTACCTTCCACCCCATCAGACGTCACATACAACACATAATCCTCCAAAATTTCCCCCACCTCCAACGGGATCCGACCACTAGCCACATTTTCCCATCTCCATCCCTTTCCACCTTCCGCAGAGACCGTTCCCTCCGCAACTCCCTGGTTAACTCATCCCTTGCCACCCAAACCACCCCCTCCCCAGGTACCTTCCCCTGCAACAGCAGAAGATGCAACACCTGTCGCTATATCTCCTCCCTTGACTCTGTCCAGGGACCCTGACAGTCCTTTCCAGTTAGGCAGAGGTTCACTTGCACCTCCTCCAACCTCATCTACTGTGTCCATTATTCAAGATGTGGGCTCTTATACATCGACGAGACCAAGCACAGACTGGGCGATCTTTTTGCGGAACACCTTCGCTCAGCCCACCTGAACCAACCTGATCTCCCGGTTGCTGGACACTTTAATTCTCCTTGCCATTCCTACACAGACCTTTCTGTCCTCAATCTCCTCCATTGTCAAAGAGAGGCTAAACGCAAATTGGAGGAACAGAATCTCATATTTTGCTTGGGCAGTGGTATGAATATTGATTTTTCTCATTTCAGGTAGCCCCAGCATCCCCTCTCTCTCTCTCGATCCCTCCCCCACCCAAGTTGCAATAGCTTCTTGTTTTCGCCCCAAAAAACAGCTGTTTCCTTTATCAGCGTTACATTTTTGCATATCTTTCATTCATTGTTCTTTATCTCTCCACATTACCATCTATATCTCTCGTTTATCCCTAACCAGTCTGAAGAAGAGTCTCGACCCGAAACGTCACCCATTCCTTCTCTCCAGAGATGCTGCCTGTCCCGCTGAGTTACTCCAGCTTTTAGTGTCTATCTTCCATTTACTGCACCATTTGTGCCATAATATTGCACCATGAAGCTGCAGCTGCGAACTTCTCTTGGGCATAGACTGTTGAATATGATCCTCCAGTCAAGGCAGGAATTGGCTCAGCGGGGAAGTTTACGAAGACACCATGCCTGTTGCCGTGACAAAGTTTTAGTGGGGATTCATATCTGAGATTTTTCAATGAACGCGAGAGATTTGGAAATGGAGTCAGATCGTGCATGTACTTACCACCAACACTTTTAATGTCAAGTGGTTTTGGAAGGAGGATTCTAATCGGTGATTTTCTGGAAGGGAAAAAAGATGCGTTTTTTTAAAGATGCAATGCATTTTTTTTAACAGAAACCTTATTGTGAAATCTCCCACTCTAGTTCGCCTTATTCTGTCTTCTTCACGTCTTCTCCCTCACGCCAGCCAGCACCATCTATACACAGCCCCACAACCCTCCTCGCTCTCACCCATCAGTACGTCGCAGTTCCAAGGTTGAGGCAGCTTAGCTTGGCCCGAAACGTCACCCATCCATGTTCTCCAGATGGATGAGCGCTGCCTGACCCGCTGAGTTACTCCAGCATTTTGTCTCCATTGTAGGATCATTTATGTCTACCTACTGGTGGGGGGGAAAGGGGAGGGGGGACGCCGCTGCCACGAATATCAACACGTGGCGACACTTGTGTACTGTTGGGGTTGCATGCAAAACAAAGCATTAAAACTGTAGCTAGACAAAAGTGATGGAGAAACTCAGCGGGTGCGACAGTCTCTATGGAGCGAAGGAAATAGGCACCGTTTCGGACCAAAACCCTTCTTCAGAATGGTGTAGGGTGGGGGGGCGTGAATCTCGGTACCCTGGGTATGTGACAATAAAGTACTCTTCATTCATTCATTCAATCAATCATTCAATCATTCATCATTCATTCATCAATCATTCATTGCATTCATTCATACATACATTCATGCATACATTCAATCATTCATTCATGCATTCATCCATTCAATCAATCATTCAATCATTCAATCATGCATTCATTCAATCATTCATTCAATCATTCATTCATTCATTCATTCAATCATTCACAGCAAGACTTCAATCATAATCATCATCCCTCATTCAATCATTCATTCACACACACTTCATTCATTCATTCATTCAGTTTAAGAAGGGAGGGTGGCCCATTCATTTTAGATCATTCATGATGTGGTAACAGGTCCCTCAGCATTCATACGTCCCATCTGCATAGTGCAGGTTTGCCCATATCTCTCTAAACCTACTTCCTTGTTGGATGTAGTGGTGATAACTTGACTCAATGGAAACTACCTTATGTGAATGGAAGAGTCGATGGTCATCTGTGTGGAAGACACGGTGGGCCGAAGGGCCATGTTTCCCTCACGCTAGCCCACCACCATCATCAGTCAGTGGGGAGTTGGTGGACAGGTCCCTACATCCCCACATCCCTCCCGCCCCCACTCATCAGAAGTTGAATGGGATAAAAGAACGAGTGTGAACAGGTGATCTATTGTCAGTGGGGAGTTGGTGGACGTCCCCGTTTCGAGGTTGTGCCGCTTGTTTTGACCCAGAACGTCAACTATCCATTTTCTCCAGAGATGTTTCTTTTAATCAGATCTGAACTCAGTTCTCAACACACCCTTACCCCATTCCGTAAGCACTTCAGCGACCATCTTGTGCAGGATGTTTAGGCCAGTGATGTAGAGAGCGTGTAGAATGCTCGGTAGATACAACACACAATTCCAGCAGTTTTCATGTTCACTGTAAAAGCCTTTGACCCACGCCTCCAATCTGAAGAAAAGAAACGTCCCGTAGAGGGCAAAGGCTAGAAACAGACATAGGAATGGAACGGAGACCAGCCAGATCTTCACTTTACGTTTCCACGCAGGGTAATAGGGCTGGTGGCGAAGGGTGATGGGGTTTGTGCCCATCGGCCCCTCGTAACCCATGCGGGGCTCCTCAAATTGACTGTTCATCTGCAGCGTGCCCCAGGTGTAGGAGAGGACAAAGCTGTGACGCTTCCACAGTTCCATGATCACCGTCGACCAGATTATGTTGAAAACCGAAAACAGGATGCATTTATCTACCGTGTCCATTGATAGAGCAACCACTATGGTGCCAAAGATTGCCATTGGTGCCAATGAACAGGTGAAGAATTCTAGAAAACTGAAGTACATGGCTACAGAGCCACCATAATACCTGTAGATGGAATCTGTAAGAAATAATTCACGGGATAAATGAAGCAATAAATAATCACAGGACAATAAAACTGAACTATTTTTCTTATTGATAGACACAAAATGCTGGAGTAACTCAGCGATTTTGTCCGGATTAAAGGACGTGCCAGACTACCAGTTGCCAGTAAATCAGTGGTGGATGTGTGTTGGGAAAGACTTTAGATTTGGTTGGTGGCACTCTGAATGAAAGAACCAGGATTTGGGGAGCAGTGAGCTGACCATCACATAGGGGGAGCAGGGGTCAGATGCAGCCAGTCTTGTTGCTTGTACCGGCTCGGAGCCCACGGCCGGTGGAGTCAGAGCCCGCGGCTGACGGGGCCCGCGCGCTGCGAGTCGACGGAGCCTGCGGCTGACGGAGCCCGCGGCTGGACCCTGAGTCGGCGTCCAGAGAGGACCCGGCAGCGATAGTGCAGAGGTCGGTGTGGCGGTCGATGGGGGCGCTGACCGACGGACAAGGAAAGACCACGTGGAGCGAGGGCGTCGTTACCGGGGAAACGAACAAAGGAGGACCCGGCATGTGGGGTCCCGGTTTGTGGGGGACCCGGCATGTGGGGGACCCGGTTTGGGGGGGACCCGGTTTGGGGGGGACCGCTGCGAGGGAGAGGTGGGGGAGGAGGGGGAGAACAAAGCTGGGACCTGGCGCGGATACTGTGTACACTTTGTAATATTGTCAGCGCCCTTTTGTGGTGACTATTTGCATACCTTGGGTATGCAAGCAAAGGATTTCACTGTGACTTGTCACATGTGACAATAAAGTATTAATTCATTCATTCATTCATTCAAGAGTTGCCAACTTAGATGGGCTACCCCCAGAGAGTGTCTGCTCACCGATGGGCTGCAGTGTCAGCTTCCTGTGGGAGTACCAGCATTTTTCCAGCTCACTCAACATTTCCTCCTGGTGCAGAGGATAGAAGCCAAGCAGAATCTTGCTCTTCTGCAACCTGTTAACTGAAGACAGACTTGTGAGAACAAGCCCGTGGACATTCACCAAAGCTGTCAGATGCATTTGTTTAAGGCAACCGGTGATTATTGGGTTTCGGCCCGAAACGTTGCCTATTTCCTTCGCTCCATAGATGCTGCTGCACCCGCTGAGTTTCTCCAGCTTTTTTGTGTACCCGTGATTATTACATATTATGCTTCAAGGTCCTTTAAATGAAACATCAAACTTGCCTCAAGGCAAATTAGCCAAATTAACCAAAATTTGAAATTGAGTTTATTTTTCTTCTCACATTTCATATTGGCCAAGTTGATCCGGTTTATTTTGCCCATAACTCAGCTCAACCTTGTGGATCTGCCCCGCTGTATCACCAGTGCATCAATCTCACAGTCAAGAGTCCAGTGTGCTTTATTGTCATATTGCAAAAAAAATGAGTTTATGAACCATCAAGAATTTCCTTCTCCTCAATGCAGCTTGGCCCAGCAGCTAAAACAAGCGATTCTCCTGTGTGAAGACAGGCAGACACAACACGTGTTCTTTCCATTGCTCTATGAAACTTCATTAGCTCAAGGGCAGGAGGGTTGACATGCAGGAATAATGGCCTCCTTGCCTTTGGGACTAAACAGCCTGTTTTTATATTCCCATTTTCTGATCAATGTTTTTCCGAATATGTTTCTCTCACATATTCAGGCGTTATTCTATTAATTGATTGGTTGAAAAATACAGCGTGGAAACGGGCCCTTCCACCCACCGTTTCCTTGATGACCGTCAACCGCAGGTTCACGCCAGTTCTATTTTATCCCACTTTCTCATCTACTCCCTACACATTAGGGGGGATTTTACAGAGGGCCAATTAACCTACAAACCTGCACGTCTTTGGGATGTGGGAGGAAACCGGAGCACCTGAGAGAAACCCACACGGTTACAAGAACAGCATGCAAACTCCACACATTCAGCACCTGAGGCCAAAGTTGAACTCAGGTCTCTGACTGTCTGAAGCAGCAGTTCTACCAGTTGTGCCACTGTGCTGCTTTTTACATACTGTGTACACACACACACACACACACACACATACACACTATTATTAATTGTGAGACGTGAAAATTCACACCTCCAGATTCAGGGACATTTCTTCCCAGCTGTTATCAGGCAACTGAACCATCCTATCAATAACTAGAGATCGGTCATGAGCTACTATCTACCTCACTGGAGACCCTTCGACATTCTATAATTGGACTTTACTGGACTTTATCTTGCACGAAACGTTATTCCCTTTAATAACGTACTGTACTCTGTGGATGGCTTAATTGTAATCATGTGAAGGAAGAAACTGCAGATGCTTGAAAACACCAAAGATTGACACAAAATGCTGGAGTAACTCAGCGGGTCAGGCAGTATCGCTGGAGAGAAGGAATGGGTGATGTTTCGGGTTGAGACCCTTTTTCACGCTGAGAGTCAGGGGAGAGGGGAACTAGAGATATGGAAATGTACAAAGTACAAGGTATGAAAAGGACAAATCAAAGCCAGCAACGACCCGGAATGTCACTTATTATTTTTCTCCAGAAATGCTGCCTGATCCGCTGAGTAACTCCAGCATTTTGTGTCCATCTTCATTTGTAATCAGGCGTATTCTTTCCGCTGGTACACAAAAACGCTGGAGAAACTCAGCGGGTGCAGCAGCATCTATGGAGCGACGGAAATAGGTAACGTTTCGGGCCGAAACCCTCCTTCAGTCTGAAGAAGGGTTTCGGCCCGAAACGTCGCCTATTTCCTTCGCTCCATAGATGCTGCTGCACCCGCTGAGTTTCTCCAGCATTTTTGTGAACCTTCGATCTTCCAGCATCTGCAGTTCCTTCTTGAACAGATTCTTTCCGCTGACTGGTTAGCATGCAACAAAAGCTGTACCTCACTGTACCTCGGTTCATATGGCAATAAACTGATCTAAAATAACCTAATTATAAAAATGCACAGATCGTACATGTTGCTAATATTTTTTGTTGGATTTATTCGTGAACTAAGGCTACTTGAAAACAATTGTATGTGAACTGCTGGCTGTGAACCTTGCCGTGAATCAATGCAAACTGCAATGTATGGATCAGTGCTGAGTTTCCAGCGGCGTCTAACTTGTGAAAAATGAAATGTCGAACATTACCCATATTTCAAAAGAGTAAAACTGCTAAGTATGGTATATAGCTGTTTCACAGTCTCAGAACTTACAGATAGCTTCTCCTGGATAGAGCGACGTTGTGGGATAGCCCGGCACATACTTCTCATCCACGGCTTTTATGTTGCCCAGTGTTCGTAGGATGATGAACTGACACTCGGCTAAAGTCAGAAACTCATCGATGTTATCTGAAAGGAAGGTACGGGCATGAAAAGGGCGGTCAACAGCAAAGCCGTGATAGATGGGCGGCACATCTACTTTCAATGTACCTGAGTTTTCAAAGTTTCTCCTGTCCCGGTAGCAAAAGGAGATCATGGAGCCATCTTTGTAGAGTTTGTAAAGTCCGAGCACCTCGGCTGCCCTCAGGAGAACGTGTCGAGATGCGGAGACAAGGAGCATGTTCCCCTCGTCATCTTCACCAGGATGGACCATCAGTTCAGCACCTGGTCAAGGAAGAGGAGAGTGTCTAACAACAGCACCATTGATACAGGTACAGCGAAAGGCCTGGATAGAGTGGATTCGAAGAGGATGATTCTACTAGTGGAAGAGTCTAGGACCAGAGGCCATAGCCTCAGAATTAAAGGACGTTCCTTCAGGAAGGAGATGAGGAGGAATTTCTTTAGTCAGAGGGTGGTGGAGGCCAAGTCAATTAATAATTTTCAGGCAGAGGCAGATAGATTCTTGATTAGTACGGGTGTCAGGGGTTATGGGGAGAAGGCAGGAGAATTGGGTTAAGAGGGAAAGATAGATCAGCCATGAATGCATGGTGGAGTAGACTTGATGGGCCGAATGGCCTAATTCTGCTCCTCTCTCACTTATGAACTTAGATGAAGCAAGTATTTTATCAAATTGATGTCATCCTCCCAGTATGAAAGCACTGAGGATGGGAGGACAAGAGGTGGGGGGGGGGGGATTAGAAACACAGGTGGTAAAGGTTACCTGTAATTTAAAAAATCAATGCTCATACTGTTATACTGTGGGCTACCAGGTGGAATACGAGGTGTTGGACTTTAGACTAGAGATACAGCTCAGAATCAGGCCCTTTGGTCCACCGTGCCAGAGGGAGATTTTGGGGAACAGGGGAGCACAATCATAGCGAGTGATAGTCATAGCGAGATTTTAGACTTTGGACTTTAGACTCACAGTGGAAACAGGCCCTTCGGCCCACCAAGTCCACGCTGACCAGTGAACACCCTATACACTAGCACAACCTTACACACTAGGGATCATTTACAATTTTATCTACGCCAATTAACCTACAAACCTGCACATAGAGTCATAGAGTGATACAGTGTAGAAGCGGGGCCTTCAGCCCAACTTGCCCACACCGGCCAACATGTCCTAGCTTCACTAGTCCCACCTGCTAGCAATCCCTCCAAACCTGTCCTATCCATGTCCTGTCTAAATGCTTCTGAAACATTGGGATAGACCCAGCCTCAACTACCTCCTCTGGCAGCTTGCTCCATAGGAGCAGGGAGGTTCTACTGCAGTTGTACAGGGTCTTGGTGAGACCACACCTGGAGTATTGCGTACTGTTTTGGTCTCCTAATCTGAGGAAATACATTCTTGCCATAGAGGGAGTACAGAGAAGGTTCACCAGACTGATTCCTGGGATGTCAGGACTTTCATATGAAGAAAGACTGGATAGACTCTGCTTGTATACGCTAGAATTTAGAAGATTGAGGGGGAATCTTATAGAAACTTACAAAATTCTTAAGGGGTTGGACAGGCTAGATGCAGGAAGATTGTTCCTGATGTTGGGGACGTCCAGAACAGGGGGTCACAGTTTAAGGATAAAGGGGAAATCTTTTAGGACCGAGATGAGAAAAACATTTTTCACACAGAGAGTGGTGAATCTCTGGAATTCTCTGCCACAGAAGGTAGTAGAGGCCAGTTCATTGGCTATATTTAAGAGGGAGTTAGATGTGGGCCTTGTGCCTATAGGGATCAGGGGGTATGGAGAGAAGGCAGGTACAGGATACTGAGTTTGATGATCAGCCATGATCACTCCTGCACCTATTTTCTATGTTTCTATACATCCACCTCCCTTTGGATCAGATCCTATTAAATCTTTTCCCCTTCACCTTAAACATATGGCCTCGATTCATCTACTCTGGGCAAGAGACTCCGTGCATCCTATGTCTTTGGGATATGGGAGGGAACCGGATCAATCGGAGAAAACCCACGTGAACACAGGGAGAATGTACAAACTCTGTACAGAGAGAGGTGGGATGGAGGTCAGTGTAACGAGTGGCTCAGCTGAATGTGAAACTTCAGACATGGTGTTTATTTAACCGCGCTGACCAAAGGTTGATTGGCACTCTCATACCACCAGCTATCTTCTCCGCCTGGATCCTGGACATCAGCCATCTTTTGGTTTCCACACTGATGTCCTCACTCAGCTCCAAGGCGACCTGCGGCTGCACAGGCAACGATGCACAACATTTACACAGCGGCCTGGTCCACGACCCCATGGCTGCTGGCTGCAAGGGAGAGAACACAGAGAATTCTTCAGTCAGAGGGTGGTGAATCTGTGGAATTCATTGCCACAGACAGCTGTGAAGATCCTCAATGGATATCTTTAAGGCGGAGATTGACAGACTCTTGATTAGTCAGAGTGTCAGGGGTTTTGGGGAGAAGGCAGAAGAATGGGGTTGAGAGAGAAAGATAGATCAGCCATGATTGAATGGTGGAATAGACTTGATGGGTTGAATGGCCTAATTCTGCTCCTATCACTTATGAATTTATGTCTTTCTTTACTGTGCCAGCATACTGTGTATTCCATGAATTGACATTGATAGGTGCCATTAGTTTGATTGAAAGAAACATTCGGTGTTTCTGTGGATCAACCAACTAGTGACTCTTTCAGCTGCAGTGCAAATCCCAGACATTTGCAATCCCTCGTTCTCACGTTCTTACACTTGCTTGTCTTAAGTGGATGCGAGATTATACAAGGACGATTCATAGGGCAAAATAATCACGGGAAGTAATTCTCATCCTCAAAGAACTTTTATTAGTAAAGGTGTCATGGGTTATGGGGAGAAGGCAGGAGAATGGGATTGAGAGGGAAAGGTAGATTGGCCATGATTGAATGGCAGAGTGGATGATGGGCCGTATGGCCTAATTCTGCTCCTATAATTTATGACTTTATGAATTAACTGAGTAGACCTGGTGCATTACAATGCTGGGATATATTCTTCACCTTGTATCTTCTGCTTTGCTCCACCTATTATACTTGAGATTGGCTGAATTGTATTTATTTTAGTTTAATTTAGTTTAGATACAGCGTGGAAACAGGCCCTTTGTCCCACTTATTTGATGCCGACCAATGATCATCGATACACCAGTGCTATCCTATACACTGGGGACAATTAACGGCTGTGGAAAGCATCTTGTCCGGAAATATTACAATCTGGTTTGGGAATTGCTCTGCCCAGGACAAGAAGGCCCTGCAGAGAGTAGTGCGTTCGGCCGAACGCACTATGGGAACTTCACTCGCCCCCCTGCAGGAACTATACATCAGGCGGTGCAACTCCAGAGCCAATAAAATCATGGGAGACCCCTTCCACCCCTGTAACGGACTGTTCCAGCTGCTATGGTCAGGCAAACGCCTCCGTTGCCATGCGGTGAGAACGGAGAGGTTGAGAAGAAGCTATTTTATATGAATATTTAATATGAAAAAGAACATGTGATTCTGTTCCATTCTGTTTGCAGTTTGTTTGGTTGTTTGTTTGTTTGTCTTTTTGCACAAAGTCCGGGAGCATCGCCACTTTCCATTTCACTGCACATCTCGTATGTGTATGTGACGAATAAACTTGACTTGACTTGATTACCAGAAACCAATCAACCTACAAACCTGCATGTCTTTGGAATGCGGGAGGAAACCGTAGCACCCGGAGAAAACCCAGACGGTCACAGGGAGAACGTACAAACTCCGTACAGACAGCACCCGTAGTCACGATTGAACCCGGGACTCTGGCGGCGTAAGCCAGCAACTCTACCGCTGTGCCACCCTCTTGTAAAATCAGATGGGGAATAGATGGGGTGAATACACAGTGTCTTTTGCCCAGAGTAGGAGAATCAAGAACCAGAGGAGATACGTTGAAGGCAAAAGGGGAAAGATTTTATAGGAGCCTGAGGGGCAGCTTTTTCATGTAGAGAGTGGTGAATATACGGAATGAGATGCCAAAGGAGGTAGTTGAGGCAGGTACTATAACAACATTTAAACAATGCTTTTGGGCACAGACTCGGTCAGGCAGCAGTTCTACGGCTGCACCACTATTTGATCCGATTGAATAGTGTGCAATACAACGCCTTGTGCTGTACCTTAGTACACGTGACAATGATAAACCTAGAGCTTAGCACTAACAGTAATCGAAGGAATACAGTGCTGGCTACGGTTTATCACGCGACCTCTTCATGTGAATGGTTTACGTGAAGGCTGTAAGTGAAGCTGTTAGTTTTGCCCGTGGCTTTACAGATAAGTAGGCTGTTGCTGTTTGCAAGATCCATTATGATTGCAGTTGTAAAGCAAAACTAACACCAGTCATAACTGAGTCATGAATATGACCTGGTCGGTGACTGCTCTGAAAATAGCCTGGGGAAGCTGAGAAAAAAAAGCAAGCAGTTGCTGCCATACCATTAGTCTTGTGTATTTGTTATTGATGTGCTGCTGCTTCTATGGCACCAACATCTTTGTAGAGTTGACCTCATCTTAAACGTCCTCCTTGAACTCTGGTGATAAATGGAATAAAGAGTCACTGATGCATCTGTCGCTATGATAATAAGGAAGCTGTGGAAGACCTCTGCCAGTGCTCACTGCAGAGTGATGAATCGCAGTTAAAAAGCGGAATCATTTTTCACAGCCTGTGTCAGTGTCAGACGCATGCAGCTGGTGCATCCAATTAGCAGCTGATGTATCTTGAGATCAGTTAGTCTGGCAGCGTTTCCTTGCTGTGCTGATGAAGTGGGGGAAGGCACACATTCATCGTTGATCCCATTCACACCGCCCCAGCGTTGATCTCAATCGTTGGAGGGTGACGAGTGACTGGAAGGGCCTTTGGGTCTTGATGTGTTCCTATTGGATTTTTTTAGTCCCGAAACTGCCTCAAAACCGTTGGCCACTAATTGGCGAAGAGGGGAAGAGGGGAGCGACAGATGCGACGGGAGGAGAGGGAACCGGGATGTGGTCTGGCCTATCGCACCCTCGAGGTCGGCTGCGGAAGGCGCTCACGGGTGTTCGGGCGAGGAGAGGGACGTCGCTTCGCAGGCTGAGCCGGTCGAGGGCTACAGAGGTGGCCCTACAGCAGCCTGGGGCCTACCTAGATCAGGAGCTGCTCCAGTACATCGAGCACGTGGATGGCGTAAATGGCGCCAAAACATGGCGACTCGTGCATATGTGATCTAGAATTTGATAATACGTGATAATAAAGCACCGTTGGTGGAGTATCTGAATTGTAAACCAGAATGGGAGGAGGATTACAAGGGAATGCTGAATTGTAGAGATTTAAACCAAATAGGGTAAAAGAAATGGCACAAAGTGCTGGAGTAACACAGTGGGTCTGTAGAACATGGATGGGCAACGTTTCAGGTCGGGAATTTTCACATGATTTCACACTATTTCTTTCTGAAGAAGTCAGAAGGGTCCTGACCTAAAAAAACACATGGTCTACCCATAGTCTCCAGCTCAGTTACTCCAGCACTTTGTGCCTTAAAAAAAAAACACACACCTGCAATTCTTAGTTTCTACTGAATATGATATTTAGAGTTTAGAGATACAGCTTGGAAACAGTCCGCTCATCCCACCGGGTCCGTGCTGGCCATCAATCACCCATACATTAGTTCTATGATATCCCAATTTTGAATCCTACACACTAGGGACAATTTTACCTAAGCCAATTAATCTAAAAAACTTGCACGTCTTTGGAATGTGGGAGGAAACCAGAGCAGCCGGAGAAAACCCATGCGGTTACCGGGAGAACATGCAAACTCCGTACTGTAGTCAGGGTCGAAGCTGCTGTGCCATCGTGCCACCCTTTCACAATATATTGCTCCTTTCAAAATAATCCTGACTGTAAGTTTTCTGGTAAACCCATTTAGAGAGATCATTGAGATACTCCAGCATTTTGTGTATATCTACTGTTAAAGTTATGTCATCATCTGAGCTAGAGAATGTCAGGAAATTTGCCTCACCCACATTGTTACAGCTACCAATCCATCATTCACAGTTTTATGCTTGTTTTTCAACATTTGCAGTGATTTTCATCTTCTGTGTTCATCTATAGACCCAGCATCTGTTTTTTTGTGTCATTTTCTTTCTCCTGACCTCGGTTTTCATTTATCTCCGTTTATTTACATTACCTCTGGAGCTGCTGCAATTATCAAGCTGCCACCACCATCTCTCAGCTGTCTCTTTTGGTCTTTGTCTCTTCACAATCCTTCCCTTTCTTCTCTCCACCTCTCCTTCACTGCAACATAAAGCATGTTTGTTTCAGTTCAGTTTAGTATACAGATGCAGCCTGGAAACAGGCTCTTCAGCCCACCCAGTCCACACCAACAAATGGTCAATTGTACGCCAGTTCCATCCTACACACTAGGGACAATTTACAGGGGCCCAATTAACCTACAAACCTGCATGTCTTTGGAGGGAGCACCTGAAGAAAACCCGCATGGTCACAGAGAGAACATGCAAACTCCACACGGACAGCACCTGAAGTCAGGATTGAACCCGGATCTTTGGCGCTGTAAGGCAGCAGATCTACCCGCTGCGCCACCATGTCACCCAAACTCTGCTCTTGTTGGCAAGTCAAATAACAACAAAAGCCAACGTTTGCTTTCTTAGTTGATTGATTAATTGTTTGAATGATTGTTTGAAAGATACAGCATGGAAACAGGCCCTTCGGCCCAACGAGTCTACGCTGACCCATTCACACTAGCTTTATGTTATTCCACTTTCTACATGTTAGGGGCAATTTACAGAGGCCAATTAACCTACAAACCTGTGCATCTTTGGGATGTGGGAGGAAACCAGAGCACGGAGAAGAAACCCAGGGAGAGCATGCAAACTCCACACAGAAATCATCAGGATTGAATCTGAGTCCCTGACGCTGTGAGGCAGTGGCTCTACCACTGTGCTGCCTTATTTTTGGGGGAGAGAGAGAGAATCAGCTTCAGTGTGAATCCATGTCAAAGGTAGTTAGAGTTTGTTGGAGATGGTTGGAGACTAGTTTCATTTCACCTCAGGGTGCATGAAAGCTGAAGGAGCAAGTGGCCCTGAAGCCCCACTTTCATGACAGCCCTGTTAGTCCTGAGCCAAAGTGGGGAATGCAGTAGGATCTAGGTGGTGCCAGTGGTCTGGGACAATGCAGATGTGGTCCACAGCTGCACAGGAACCTAGAGCCATAAGCAAGGAAGACAGACACAAAATGCTGGAGTCACCCAGCGGCTCAGGCAGCATCGCTGGAGAACATGTTTTAGCGGCATTTCGGGTCGGTACCCTTCTTCATACTGATTGGCCTTCCAAAGCTTGTCAAGGGGGAGGTGGATACAATACATTAGTGAGGGAGCGGTGGGTTTAGGTAATGAAACAACCATTTCACCTTCACCTTCCCCCGTATTTAAGGATAAGGGGGAAATCTTTCAGGACCGAGATGAGGAAAACATTTTTCACACAGAGAGTGGTGAATCTCTGGAATTCTCTGCCACAGAAGGTAGTTGAGGCCAGTTCATTGGCTATATTTAAGAGGGAGTTAGATGTGGCCCTTGTGGCTAGATGGATCAGGGGGTATGGAGAGAAGGCAGGTACAGGATACTGAGTTGGATGATCAGCCATGGTCATATTGAATGGCGGTGCAGGCTCGAAGGGCTGAATGGCCTACTCCTGCACTTATTGTCTATGTTTCTATGTTTCTATGTCTACCCTTCCCCGACCACATTTTGTGCCTCTTCTTTCCTTCTCTCCTTATCTCAGGCCTTTTGGCTTCTTCTCATCTCTGGCCTTAAGGGCCTGTCCCACTTGGATGACCTAATCCACGAGTTTAGAAGACCCTAGACGGAAAAAATGTCAAGGTCGTGTTGACTCGCCAAAGTAAAAGACCTCCTACGACTATGTCTACGACCTCCTAAGACCCTCTTGACCTCAGTCTTCCACACCTAAGACCAACTACGACTAGCTACGAGTGGAAAATGATCACATGATAAAATGATGTCATGTTTGCATTTTTTCCTCGGGCCAGTCCCCGACCTACGACCACCATCATGACCTACTACGACCTACCTACAAGTAAAAAGTATCAATTGTTTTCTATGCCGACCTTTTTTTCACTCGTGAACACTTTTTATTAGGCCCGCTGAGTTACTCCAGCTCTTTGTGTCTACTTTTTGTAAACCGGCATCTGCAGGTCCTTGTGGCTACAACAGGTAAAAATCTGCTAAAAGCAAAGAGAAGCCAAAGCACTGGGAACCAACATGCAGGTAAGCGATGTGACAGAAATGTGATATTTGCAGAAAAGAGCTCAAAAGATGACAAGCATATCAAAAAGTTGGTGGCATCTGGAGCGTAACCCTGCCAGGGCATCCGCTCTCTCACTAGCATGCGTGGAATAAAGAGAGAGACTGCAACTTTTTGATATTCTTGTCATCTCTCGCAGTCTTGCAGCCTTTTTGCAACAATCGCATTTCTGTCAGATCCCACTTCCAGGTGACTGGCAGCTTCCCCCTCATCCATCTTCCTCATCGCCCCCCCTCTGTCGACACTATCGCTTGCTGCATTTAGATTACATTGTCTGTTCGGCTTAACGGCATGTCGGTTCCCAGCGCCTCAGGAATCCATCCCAATTGCATTGTCAGTCAGTGACAAGGAGCCAACTCCTGCAGGTGTAAAACTGTTCACAGAGACAGTGGATGTAAAATTGCTGCTGCATCCTTAACTTGCTTTCTGGCTACAAAACTGCTGTACGTTGTCTCAGCATCGGCAAGTCTACCTAGAGCCAACAGACAGCCTGTTTGCCACTCGCGGGCTTTTACCTCTTGTACACACAAGGAACTGCGGAGCCTCTGCAGGGCGGCACGGTGGCACAGCGGTAGAGCTGCCACCTTATAGCGCAGGGTTCAATCCAGACTACAGGTAATGTCTACAGTGTTTGTACGTTCCACCGTGACCTGCGTGGGTTTTCTCCGGGAATTCCAGTTTCCTCTCGCACACCAAAGTCGTACAGGTTTATAGACTAATTGGCTTGGTAAATTGTAAATTGGCCCCAGTATGTGTAGGATAGCATTAGTGTGCGGAGATCGCTGGTGGGCCGAAGAGCCTGTCTCCACACTGTATCTCCAAACTGAACTAAAGGTATACAGTGTGGAAACAGGCCCTTCGACCCAACTTGCCCACACCGACCAACCTGTCCCATCTACATTAGTCCCACCTGCCTGCGTTTAGCCCACATCCCTTTAAATCTGTCCTATCCATCTGCCTGTCTGAATGTTTCTTAAATGTTTCGATAGTATCTGCCTCAACTACCTCCTCTGGCAGCTCGTTCCATACACCCACCACCCTTTGTGTGAAAACGTTACCTCTTAGATTCCTATAAAATTCTTTCCCACTTCACCTTAAACCTATGTCCTCTGGTTCTCGATTCCCCTACTCTGGGCAAGAAACTCTGTGCATCTACTCAATCTATTCCTCTCATGATTTTATACACCTATATGAGATCATCCCTCATCCTCCTGCGCTCCAAGGAATGGTGTCCCAGCCTGCTCATCCTCTCCATGTAGCTCACACCCTCGAGTCCTGGCAACATCCTCGTAAAACGTCTCTCTGCCCTTTCCAACTTGACAACATCTTTCCTGTAACATGGTGCCCAGAACAGAACACAATACTCCAGATGCGGCCTCACCAATGTCTTATACAGCTGCAACATGACCACCCAACTTCTATACTCAATACTCTGACTGTTGAAGGCCAAAGTGCCAAAAGTATTTTTGCCCACCACTCTTGTTGGAGTAAAGTGTTGGAGTAACTCAGTGGGTCAGGCACCATCTGTGATGGAAAATGGATAGGCGATGGTTTGAGTCGGGACACTTCATCAGACTGATCAGTCTGAAGATAGACACAAAAAGCTGGAGTAACTCAGTGGGACTGTGGGACAGGCAGCATCTCTGGAGAGGAGGAATGGGTGACATTCCGGGTCGAGGCCCTTCTTCAGACTGAAGATGGGTCCTCACGCGGAATGTTGCCCATCCATTCCCTCCATAGATGTGTGGAATAAAAGCAGGGCACTGTGGTGATCTGATCAGGGGCTGGCTCAGTAATACAGATGGTCATATCCGGATGCTGTTTGTGTGTGAATATTCAACTCGTACAGCATTTCCTCATTTTGTTATTTTACAAAAGACACGGCCCATTGTAGGCAAACAGCCTGTGGCTGTTAATTTAATATATGTTAACATTATATTATTTAATATATTATTAAAATAATGTTAATTTGCATATAACATCAACATGAAGGGTGATGGGTCCCGACCAGAAACATCAACTCTCCATGTTCTCCAAGGATGCGGCCTGTCCCGCTGAGTTACTCCAGCACTGTGTGCCAATCCTTGCCGCCCGGAGAAACCGCAGGATCGGTGGACCGAGCACGCGGGCAGCCCGGATTTTGGACTTTGGAAATGGTGCCAAAACATGGCGGTGTCTGCATTTGTAAATATGCAAAAAGAATTTCACCGTGCAGTTGCACATGTGACAAATATCTCACCATTGCATCATTGGGTGGAGAAAACTATTGGCTGGCTTCCTATTTTATAACAGCTGCAATACAAATGGGCTTCGATATTGCTATTCATTTTGTGACATTTATGAATGTAAAAATTGCCCAATAAATTGAAGCAAAAAATTGAACCATCTACTTGTTTCATAATATCTAGAATAAATTATGAGGAAAATAACAGGCCACCACCCAGTGTAGTTTAGTTTACTTTAGTTTAGTTTAGAGATATCATGTACCATGTGTCTATACACTGTAAATGGCTCGATAGTAATCATGCATTATCTTTCTGCTGACTGGATAGCTTGCTTCAAAAACATTTCCCTGTACCTCGGAACATGTGGCAATAAACTGAACTGTAAACTGTAAGGATACGGCGTAGAAACAGGCTTTTCGGCCCATCCATTCCCTGCATATCCAGATGCCTTTCAAAAAGTATTTTAAAGGCCACGAATGCATCTACTTCAACCATCACTCTTGGCACCAGCCGCTGTGTAAAAAAACTTGCCTGACACATCCCCTTGCACCTTCAAGCCATGTCCTCTAACCTTTGATATTTCTATCCTTACGTACATGCTTTACAGCTTCATCAGCCTAGATTCAATCCTGACCCCCGGTGCTGTCTGTGTGGAGTTTGCATGTTCCCCCTGTAACTGCACATGTTTCCTCCAGTTACCCTGTTTCTTCCCACATCCCAAAGGCTTGTGGGTTTGTAGGCTAATTGGCCGGCTTAAACTGCCCCCAACTGTGTAGCTGAGTGGGAGGTTTTGTGGGGAATTGGTGAGAATGTGGCAGGAATAAAATGGGATTTGTGCAAACGGGTGGCTGATGATTTGGGCAGATTCAGTGGGCCGAAGGGCCTGTTTCTGTGCTGTATAACGTCACGACTGTTATCAGGCAACTGAGTCATCAAACCAACAACTAGAGAGCCATCCTAAGCTACTATCCACCTCATTGGAGACCCTTGGACTATCTTTGATCGGACTTTACTAGACTTTATCTTGCACTAAACGTTATCCACGTTATTCCCTTTATCATGTATCTGTACACTGTGGATGGTTCGATTGTAATCATGTATTGTCTTTCTGCTGACTGGTTAGCATGCAACAAAGGCTTTGCACTGTACCTCGGTACACGTGACAATAAACTAAACTAAACTCAACTTCATGTCTCCGTTCACAGAGATGTGTGTGTGATTCCATGTATATCTGCACGCGTGTGTGTGTGGTTCCATGTATATCTGCACGTGTGTGTGTGTGTGTGTGTGCTCACTGTTTTCTCCTCATCTGTCTGTGCACACGTGTGTGGCATTGTCTGGAGATAAGCGACACTGTGCTCTCTGATAATTACGGGATGAATATCACTTGCACCACTGAATCCTATTACCGATAATCCAGGATTGAGAGGGTCTATTGTGAATGAGCAGGGATGGAGTCAGAATTCAATGAAAAAGGCAGATAAACTTTGAATATTGAGAGGAGATAGTTTAGTTTTAGTTTAGTTTAGAGATACAGTGTGAAAGCAAGCCCCTCGGAGCACCTGGTCCGCGCTGACCAATGATCATCCATACACTAGTTCAATACTATACACTAGGGACAATTTACAGAATCTACAAACCTGCACGTCTTTCGAACGAGAGAAGAAACCGGAGCATCCAGAGAAAACCCACGCGGTCACAGGGAGAAAGTGTAAACTCCGTACAGACAGCACCCAGCGGTCATGATCGAACACGGGTCTCGGGCGCTGCAAGGCACCAATTCTACCGCTGTGCCACCGTGCAGCCCACGTAGAATAGAAGAAGACTGGGTGACAATAAGCCGCTCAGATAGTAATTCAGGCATGCTGCCATCAGAGCTGACTGCTGTTACATTGCAGTACAGTTGCGACTAGATTTGATGGATTGCATGCAGGTTCAAATGTAACTAAACTCATCTCACTACTTGCTTTGCCCATATATTTTGTGCCGGGTAGAATAAATCACTGGCTTGTGACGACACTGTGCTTCTGGGGGTTGCAGCAGCCTGTAATTCACAGGGGCCGATATCTCTACTACGTTGAAAGTTTTGTATGAATCTCACTTCTCTCCCAGTTTCCTGGGTTCTCCCTCTAGATAAGATGTTACTCAGTGAAGCAGGTCTGCACTGACAGTCAACAGCACAGTGTTGATGAATGAATGTGTCTCCCTCCCTCCCTCCCTCCCTCCCTCCCTCCCTCCTTCCTTCTTTTTCTCGTCCTATTCCATCAGAGCAGTTAATTGAACATGTACTATATTCAGAAGATAGGCACAAAAAGCTGGGGGGGACTCAGCGGGTCAGGCAGCATCTCTGGAGAAAAGGAATAGGTGACGTTTCGGGTCGAGACCCTTCCTCAGACTGAGAGTCAGGGGAGAGGGATACTAGAGGTATGAAAAGGTACAGAACAAATCAGAGCCGGAACCGATGGCCAAGGAGCCCACAATGGCCTGAAGAAGAGTCTCGGTCCGAAACGTCACCTATTCCTTTTCTTCAGAGATGCTGTCTGACCCGTTGAGTCAAGGGCCTGTCCCACATGGTGATTTTTTTCGGCAACTGCCGGCATAATTGACTGACATATCTGGTCACCCAAACAATTAGCGGGTATAACGCGGGTGTTTTTACCAAGTGTCGCAACATTTCTTTGTTGCCGCTGGATTTTGAAACGTTCAAAATCTTTTGGTGACACTGATATGACACCGGCAGTCGCCAAACAAAATCCCAAGTGGGACAGCCCTTTACACCTCAGCATAAACCAGCGTCTGCAGTTTTTTCCTACACATGTACTGCTTTCAACTCCAGAGGAAATACACGCGCACAATATTCTTTAGTGTAGTTCATGATAGCTTTGTTCTGCTGCACATAGGGTGGAGTTCACGGAAACAGGGAGCTGGAAACTGAGCATCCAGGGTGATTCTGGCAACTGACCAACTGTCCCCAATACCACAGCCCCTTTGCACGCCAACTAACTGCTCTATCACATGAAGCGCTGCTGAGAAGGGCTGAGACCCTTGACCAAGCACCTGCTTCGGAAACACGAACAACGCACGGCAGATTTGGGCACGGCACGCAGTTGGAACAAAAGCATGGGAACCGACAACTCACCTCAGTCTACTTCATGCTTTTCTGTTGCAGAACTGCTGTCACGTTAGGTGACTACGCCCATTCTCCCAGATAGACTGGTTATAGATCACACCCTGCACAAATATTTAACCAGTTCTGTCTGGTAGCTTCTTTAGCACTCAACCTTGTTTTGTGCACATTCACAGGTTGTTGGTCAGTAATGGGCGAAATACAGCTCAAATAACATACCATTTTCAAGAAGGGGCACAAGGCTGAATGTGGAAACTACGGGGGCATATCGTTCCTGTCAACAACAGGCAAAGTCCTAGCTCGTGTCCTCGCAAACCGACTTTTACCACTGTCTGCGGAGGTACTCCCAGAATCACAGTGTGGCTTCCGCCCATCCAGAGGTACAGCAGACATGATATTCACAGCACGCCAACTCCAGGAAAAATGCCGCGAGCAAAGGCAGCCATTGTACATCACCTTCATAGACCTAACAAAGGCTTTTGACTCGGTAGGCCGCCAGGCTCTTTGGGGCATACTATCAAGGTACAGTTGTCACGACAAGTACATCAGAATATTGAGGCTTCTACATGATGGCATGTCGGTCACGGTGCTCAGCAACTGCGGCTCTGAGTCCGAGCCCTTCACTGTGAAAACGGGGGTCAAACAGGGATGCATCGTCGCACCCACCCTCATCTTCATTGCTGCCATACTTCACCTCATTGGTGAAGAGCTGCCACAGTGGATCCCAATCCTCTACAGAACTGACAGTGGGCTCTTCAACCTTAATAGGTTGAAGGCCAAGAGCAAAGACAGTAACACCGCCATCATGGAGCTTCAGTACACAGACGACTGCGCCATTGTAGCACACTCTGTGGAAGACCCTCCAGAGCATCTTGACTGCCTTTGCCAAGGCATACAGAGCCATGGGCCTAGCCTTAAATATCAAGAAAACTCATCAACCTCCACCCAACCAGCCATCTACCCAGCCCACTATAAAAGTGGACGACACCACTCTTGTAAACGTTGACCACTTCCCCAACCTTGGCAGCATTCTTACCTCAAAAGCTGTCATTGTTTGAGGTCGACTATCGCCTGGGTTGTGCCAGCGGAGCCGACGCCAGACTCAGGAAAAGAGTCTTTGAAGACCGAGTCCTAAAGGCTCAAACAAAACTGCTGGTCCGCAGAGCCGTTGTCCTCCCCACCCTGTTGTATGGAGCCGAGTCATGGACCACCTACAGCAGGCACCTGAGAGCCCTGGAACAATGTCATCAATGATCCTTACGAAAGATTCTGACGATCAGCTGGGAGGACAAACGCACCAACATCAGCGATTTGGAGGAAGCCAACATGACCATCATCACCACCACAATAATGCAGCACCAACTTCGATGGACGGGCCATGTCATCCACATGTCCAACATACGTCTCCCTAAACAAATCCTGTACTGTCAATTGAAGGAAGATCAGCAAGCCCCCGGCGGGCCAAGGAAACGCTTCCAGGACAACATCAAGAACAGTCTGAAGAAATTCCACATCACATCGAGCAACTGGGAGATATTGCACTGGACAGGCGCTCCTGGAGGAAATCCATGCAGGAAGGAGCTACACGTCGCGATATGGAACTACGCCGTGTCACAGAGACAAAGTGACAGCACCGTAAGGAGAGAGAGAAGGGGGCTCGACGACTACCAACCACCGCCAGTCTCCACTGCCCACGTTGCACCAAGGCAGGGCCGGCCCTAGGCCGATTGGACCGATGTTTCCAAATTGGGCCTCGCGTTAATTTTCCGTATTTCACATGGAAATACAAATTTGCTTTGTTAAATAAAGATTTAAAAAAAAAACATTTGCCATATGGATTTCTTTACAAAACGAACATGGATAACAACCGGTGTGAATAATAAACGATGTGTTAACTGCTACTGTTAACCAGAATATGGTGAGGTCACTGCAAAATGCTCACTTAAAACAATACGCTGTCAACTCAGGATTGTTTCTTAGCCCTCTGACAGGTGTTTCAATCTCACCTCGTAGCTCGCTGTTAATCGATTCATAGCTATTCATTTTCATTCCTGGTCCGTATCGAAATTCTCCAAATGCAAACGCTTTAAGTTACGCTTCTTGTGTGGTGGTAAGGGGGGGGGGGGGGGGGGGGGGGGGGGGGGGAGATGCTAGGATGAAATACCATATATTTGCATTTAAATAGCGATCCTGCTGCAAAATTTTTAATTGAAAGTTGGATTTTATTTCAAAGTAGGAATTGAAAGATAGGGATTTTGATAGGAAGGAAACGTTACAGCAGCTGAGTAAAAGATCGGTCAAATGGAGTAGGTTCAATGAAGATCGGGCGAGGGGGATTGGGGGTGGGGGAAACGTTTCTATAGCTTGGGACTTGCCTAAATGAGTACTGAGATGGATTATCATTCCACACCAAATTTCTTATACAGGTACAATAATACCTTTTATGCAATTATCACAATAGTTTGTTGAATATGGATCAACGGACTCTGTATGGTACATGCTCGTAAATTAGTAAAACAAATGTTCTTTTTTAAGTACAGTTGTTTCTGGGATGGGGTGACTGATAACAAATAACGTACATTCTATATTTTGTCATAATGTGGCTGAAACAATGTCGTATTTTGTGATATTTATTGAGATAGAAAGATACAACTGAGTTTGGGCAAGATATTACCTTGCAACATTCTGTATGTCTGATAGATATCTTCTTCTTCTTTTGTGTGGCGTGCACAGCCTAAAGTTGTTGGACAACTTGTTCTATTTGATCTTCCGTTTGTGCACGTCGAGTTGATTGCATTAGTCGAAACAGGGCGGACCACATGAAGGTTGCAATCTTCCACCCCCTGATAGATATTGTGAAATGGAACTCAGAAATTATGGGAGGATTACATAAAACTATAATTCAAAGGTAATGAATATACAGAGTATTCTTATTTCCATCATGAACATACAATAGTGATATAGGACACCAGGTCCTACTACGGCAAACTCACCAGCTACTACGGCATGACTACGTGTTAAAAAGTATCACATTTTTACATCCTGAGTATATTTTACTTGTGGACATTTTTCAACATGTTTCAATCTTTACCATGTTTCCCAACTTTTGAAGAAGCAAGAGGAGCTGAGTATATGAGCAAATAAGTCCTTCTGTAGTTGTACAAGACCCTAGTGAGACCACACCTGGAGTATTGTGTTCAGTTTTGGTCCCCTAATTTAAGGAAGGACATTCTTGCTATTGAGGGAGTGCAGCGTAGGTTTACAAGGTTAATTCCCGGGATGGCGGGACTGTCATATGCTGAGAGAATGGAGCAGCTGGGCTTGTACACTCTCGAGTTTAGAACAATGAGAGGGGACCTCATTGAAACATTGTTAAGGGCTTGGACACGCTAGAGGCAGGAAACATATTCCCGATGTTGGGTGAGTCCAGAACCAGGGGCCACAGTTTAAGAATAAGGAATAAGCCATTTAGGACGGAGACGAGGAAACACTTTTTCTCGGAGAGTGGTGAGTGTGTGGAATTCTCTGCCTCAGAGGGCAGTGGAGGCAGGTTCTCTGGAAGCTTTCAAGAGAGAGCTAGATAGGGCTCTTAAAAATAGCGGAGTCAGGGGATATTGGGAGAAGGCAGAAATGGGGTACTGATTGGGGATGATCAGCCATGATCACATTGAATGTATGTGATATGAAAGTGAATTAGGTGTCAAATTAAACTTCTTTTTATGCTTCATCTGATGGGATAAATTGCAGACTTGATTTTTTAAATCTCAAAATGTTGTAACATTGCTAGAAAATGTACCTGCATTTTGGAGGCCGAAGGTTAGGTTATTAGCAAAGAAAGTTGGACTTCGTTATCCCTCAGTACAGCAATATCAAGAACGATGTTGCTGTACTGAGATATGGCCAAGTCTATCCCTCATTGCTAGCAGCTGGTGGGAAGCGGCTGTAAAAGGACATCGCTGCTGGGGTGGGGGGAGGAGTTTCTTTCAGAGCGTGTGGGTAGTCTGTCCAGAGAGGGCAGGAATGTTGACATGGAGGGGGTCGGCCGGGGATCATCCAGCTCAAGAGCGGGTCAGTGGGTGGTGGAGCTTACTCCATGTGTCAGGGTGAGTAACCTCAATTGATCCCTTGCTCGCGCTGACACAGGAGTAAGCTCCACCGCCCGCTGTGATGTTATCCATCATCCGCTGACCCACTCCGCTCTATGATCCAGAGCGCCGCGGCAGTGGTGAGTGAGTGTTACTGGCATGAACCCGACCCCCTCCTTCTCAATGCTCCCGCAACTTTACCCCTGGCTAGACTCCCCACACTCTGTGAAAGGAACTCTCCCCCAAATTGTCATGTTACTCAAGACACGTGACTCATTTATAATTATTTATTTATTATCTATTTTTTTATTTTATTTATATTTATATTTATTTATTTATTATTATATTTCTATGAAAAAATTCTCTCAATTGGGCCCCGCACCTCCTAAGGCCGGCCCTGTTCACCAAGGTGTGTGGATCGCGGATCGGCCTCTACAGATATCTGCAGACCCACAAGTAGACGACCCTATGGAGAGGAGAGGACAGTCATACTCGTTTCAAGTGACCGTCGATGCTGATGACAGCTCAAATAACATAGGAGGGAATGCATTTACACAATCCCTGTTTAAATATGCTATATTTATAGTACTCCTTTAAATATTGTTATACATTTCTTGTTTAAATATATATTTACACAGTCCTTTACCTACATGTAAATAGCCCTTATTTGAGTATACTATATTAATAACACCCATTAAAATAAACAACATTTACACAACCTGTTTTAATATTCTACATTTATACAATCCCTATTTGTTTTTAAACAGCATTATAGTAAAGGACACAAAGTGCTGTAGTTACTCAGCGACACAGGCAGCATCTCTGGAGATAAAGAATGGGTTTCTCCTCTCCAGAGGTACTGCCTGATCCAATAAGTTACTCCAACATTTTGTGTCTATCTTCAGCCTAAACCAGCCTCTGCAGTTCCTTCCTGCACACAGATAATAATAATGGACGGGATTTATATAGCGCCTTTCTAGATAGGCGATGTTTTGGGTCAGAACCCAGAAGGGCCAGGAGGCTCGCTAAGTTACTCCAGCACTTTGTGTCTTTGGTTGCACACTAGCATCTGCAGTTCCTTGTTTCTACATTATAGTGCTTATTTAAATATACCATATTTACATTCTCTGAATTTAAATAGTCCCTATTTGAATACATTTAATTTGTACACCACCCGCATATGTAAATTGCATTGAGACAGTCTATGTTTAAATATATATTCATACAGGCCCTAAATAATGTTATACATTTACACAATCCATGTTTAAATATACTACCGTTGCAAAATGGCGATGCTGGCTCGAAGGGCCGAATGACCCACTCCTGCACTTATTGTCTATTGTCTAAAATGGAGACAAAAGACACTAAAGATGCTGGAATCTTGAGCAAAAGTCAAAGGCTGAAGGAACGCAGCAGGCCAGGAACTATCTGCGTGATGACATTTGACAGGTGACATTTCAGGTCAGGACCCTTCTTCAGACTGATGAAGTCGAGGGAAGAAAGTTGGTAAAAACGAGGTGAAGGGAAGGGGTGGGGCAAAGCTTAGCACGTTTAGTTGATTCATTTACTGGTGTCACCGTTGTACAGTGAATAGCTTTTGTTTGCTTGTTACTCAGTCAAAGAAAAGACTGTACATGAATACATTCAAGCCATCACCATGCTCAAAGGATAAAGGGCACAACTCTCAGTGCAAAGATATAACATTGAAGTCTGATAAAGGTCGATTAAAGATAGGTCTCCAATGAGGTAGACGGGAGGCCAGAATCCTTCTCCTGCCAAATGACAGATGGATTCAGGTGGGGACATGAGATGGGCAGAGAGGTAGAGATCATAACAAAGGCTAAAGGTGAAATGGAGACAAAGGGGTGTCAGAAAAGGTAGTAGATAAGGGAATGAAATGTAAAACCCAAGTGAGGGATAGCATGTGAAAGGGCTTTCCATTCACAATTTGCTTTAGACTTTAGACTTCAAGGATATAGCACGGAAAGAGGCCCTTGGGTCCACAAGGAGCGCACCAACCAGCCATCACGCGTACACTAACACAATTCCACACACTAGGGACAACCACAAATTTTACCAAAGCCACTTAACCTACAAACCTGTAGGAAGGAACTGCATCAGTTGGTTTACATCAAAGATAGACACATAATGCTGGAGAAACTCAGCGGGACAGGCAGCACCTCAGGAGCGAAGAAATGGGTGATGTTTCACGGTCGAGACTGGTCTGAAGAAGGGTCTCAACCTGGAACGGCATCCATTCCTTCTCTCCAGAGATGCTGCCCGTCCCGCCAACCTACAAACCTGGATATCTTTGGAGTGTAGGAGGAAACCGCAGCTCCCGGGGAAAACCCACGCGGTCACAGGGAGAACATGCAAAGTCTGCACAGTCAGGATCAAATCGGGGTCTCTGCCGCTGTAAGGCAGCATCTCTACCATTGAGTCACTGTCCCATGCAATGGTTGCAAGAAACACATGCCTGAAATTCCCACCAGAATAATAAAGTATTTCTCAATGATAATTAGATGTTTGTGGGGTGATTCATGAGGTGATTTGGACCAAAGAGTGCATATGATGCCAGTCAACCATGATCTACAGGAGTGCAGGAGCAGGCCAAGAGGCTGAATGGCCCTTCACTGTTTGCTTGTGAATGCAGGCCTAGCCTGAGGGGCCATTACCTCCTTTGCCCTAACCAACAGCAACAGTTCATGGTGCTCTTGTAGCTCTGTGTACTGTACTGTGTATGGGGCAGCATGTTGGCGCAGCGGTAGAGTTGCTGCCTTACAGCGCCAAAGACCCAGGTTCGATCCTGACTGTGGGTGCTGTCTGTACGGAGTTTGGATGTTCTCCTCGTGACTGTGTGGGTTTTCTCCGGGTGCTCTGGTTTCTCCCCACACTCCAAAGACGTACAGGTTTGTAGGTATATTGGCTGGGTACGGTTGTAAATTGTCCCTAGTGTGTGCAGGATAGTGTAGGCGTGCAGGGATCAAGGATTGGCATGGACCTAGTGGGCCGAAGGGACTGTTTCCGCACAGTATCTCTAAACTAAACTAAACTAAACAGCGAATGTAGGGCAGTTGTTTGCACTTGTGTGTCCATAACGCTGTGTACGAATGGAGAAATAGATTGATTTTTGCAGCCGATTTGGTCAAATATTGCAGGACAAGTTTACTTCAATAGTATGCTTTACAGTGTCTCTGAAACTAAGTTCCAATGCAGGAGCAAGAAATTATCAGGTGATATCAGTTTAGATTAGTCTATTCCTTGAAAGAAACCCGGTACATGAAACAGATGGCTTGCAAACAAGTGTTACATATCGTTAAAAAAAAAAAACGAATGAAACGTTAACCCTTATTTCAAGGCTTAATTAAGTTAGGTTAGAAATGCAACTTAGAAACAGGCGCTTTGGCCCACCACGTCCATGCCAACATAGCGATCCCTGTGCACCAGCAACATCCCACACATTAGGGACAATTTACAGTGTTATCAAAGCCAATTAACCTACAAACCTGTGTGTCTTTGGAGAGTGGGATGAAACCAGAACACCCAGGGAAAACACACACGGTCACGGGAAGAACGAACAAACTCCGTATAGACAGCAGGATTGAACGCGGGTCTCTGGCGCTGTAAGGCAGTCTAACACTGCGTCACCGTGCCGCAGTATGGTGCATAAAAGAAGGAAGGCACAAGAGGCCACAGATGCTGGAATCTTGAGCAAAAAGCAAACTGCTAGAGGGATCGGGCAGCAACTATCCAGGGAATTGGATAAACCATGTTTTGGGTCAGGACCTGTTACAGACTGGTCCAAAGTAGGGAAGTCTTACTGCAACGTTCAAGGAACTGGTGAGGCCACGTTTAGGGTCCTGTGAACAATATTTGTTGTCTTGTTAAGGAATTATGTTCTATAATTTGAGACATTCAGAGAAGGCTCACTAGCATTATACGATACGATATGATACAATAGAACTTTATTTATCCCAGGAGGGAAATTGCTCTGCCAACACAAGATACATGAAACTTTAAGTTTTAGAGGGATATGGCCAAACGCAGGCAGCTGCGACTAGTGTAGATGTGACAAGGTTTAGGGTGTCAGGGATTATGGGGAGAGGGCAGGAGAATGGGCTTGAGATGGAAAGATAAATCAGCCATGATTGAATGGTGGAGTCGACTTGATGGGCCGAATGCCCTAATTCTGCTCCTTCCACTTATGAACTTATAACAGGTTGGTCAGTGTGGGCCAGTTGGGCCGAAGGGCCTGTTTCCTCACTGTGTGACTCTATAGTACTATGACTCTATGAATGTTGGTTCAGCCATGATTCTATTGACTGCTAGAGCAGAATTGAGAAGCACAATGTCCTATCCTGTTCTAATTCATGGTCTGTGGCCTTTGGTCAAACTCCCCGAGCAGATATTTAACCAAATATCTCGCCTGAGTAAGTCTTGTCCCTCTGGGAGTGCTATTTCCAGATGAGATGTTTGAAATCTGTATTCCAGTTCCATTTCCCTGTCTTTGCCCCCTTGATAACATTATAAAATAACATCTATTGATCTCAGTTGTGAAAGCTGCAGTTGCTCAAGCAAATACAACAGCAGAGATCTTTCAGCCAACCGAGCAATGGGCGTCTGGTAATCTGGAAGAGATCCAGGAAACCTGTGACCTTATAGTGCAGTTGTAGAGGTGAGGGCCAGTGGCAGAGTGGAAGGTGAGGGTGGGTGAGATGAATGAACTGATATTGATTTTGGTATTGGTGTTATAGACAATAGACAATGGGTGCAGGAGTAGGCCATTCGGCCCTTCGAGCCAGCACCGCCATTCAATGTGATCATGGCTGATCATCCCCAATCAGTACCCCGTTCCTGCCTTCTCCCCATATCCCCTGACTCTGCTATTTTAAGAGTCCTATCTAGCTCTCTCTAGAATATAATATGAGCTCTCTTATTCTGAGAATGTCCTTTCGTTCTGGAATCTTTCCGTGAGTGGAAAAAATCTTCTCAGCATTTACCCTGACAAGTCCACTAACACTCTAATACGCTGCAGTAGTATCGGCCCTGCATACTGGTTCTTATCCTACACACTAGGGACAATTTACTATTTTTACCTAAGCCAATTAACCTACAAACCTGTATGTCTTTGGAGTGTGAGAGGAAACCAGAGCACCCGGAGAAAACCCACGCAGGTCACAGGGAGAATGTACAAACTCTGTACAGACAGCACCCAATGTCCACTCACTCAACATTGCCAAGTCACCCAGCAACCTCCCAGAGATGCTGCCTGACCTGCTGAGTTACTCCAGCACTTTGTGACCTTTTGTGTATTAACCAGCATCTGCAGTTCTTTGTTTCTATTACTAAAGGGCCTGTCCCACGAGCATGCGACCTGCATGCGGCGAGCGCGACCAAACTGGAAGCGGAGGCCGCGCGGAGGTCGAGTGAGTGACGTGAAGTTCGAGCGAAGTCCGCGGGAAGTTCGCACATGACGTACTGCGTCAAGACGCTGCGTACGGCATCGAAACGCTGCGCATGCCCATCGAGGCGGTGCATACAGCGTTGTGGTAGCTGCGGGCCGGTAGGCCGTTGCCGCGCGGAATTTTTGAACACGGTCAGTTTTTCGGAGCCCCGTTCGATGTCGGGACCAACTCCGCACAACCCCATACGGCTCCGGCGATCGAAGTGGGACCGGCCCCGCGAGGCCGTATGGCTCAAGCGACCACGTTAGGTCGCGCTTGCCACATGCAGGTCGCATGCTTGTGGGACAAGCCCTTTATACAATGATAATCCCTTTCTTTGGTTACAGCGGGCAATCGGCAATAACGGACACCAATGCTCCTCTCCCCCTTCCCCTGTGCTCCATTATAAAGAGGGTTCACTGTTCTTCCGTCAGGTATCTCTTCAACCCCTAGAAAACAATTCAAGTCTGTTCATGTTGGAGTGGCCAGAATCTGATAACATTTCTGAATAGAATTTACTACATTGTAAGAGTGACTGCACTTTAGAATTTCTTTATTGACTTTCTATATCCTGAAATTGTACAATGCATACAAAATGGAAAATGCACGGCAAAACACACAACAAAGCTGATATATTATTCCATCACTCATTAATTGTGATCTTCTTAATTTTTTTGTTTGTTTGGTGTTCTTTTCCCCTTGAGATTAGAGTTGAAATCCATTGTTGGCAGACGGATGGGTATCAGCCCATTGAGTATTTACTCAGTTTGAACTATCGTACTCGCAAACGGCAGGACTTTGAAAGCCCTGCTCGTTCTCTGTCAGCTCCTGTGGGACTGAGAGGCAACACACAAAACAATGAGCGACCACTCTCCGCCAGGTTTTGTCCTCTCCCTGATCTTGGTGGCCCTTTTTATCCCGCCTACAGCCACAAACTTTACATTACCCTGGTTCATCAATGTTTTGTTTCCACCAGTGGGTCCAGAAGATGTAAACGCCGTGCAGTATGATGTGCCACCCCTGATCATCGGTAAGCACAGTTTTGGGGGCATTGTGAGACTTATATGTTACTTGCCATCGTGTCTGTTTTGTTTGAAGTGTATAGATGTTGCTTGCATGTGATGAGCAGAACCCCATACATTGGAAGTTGGGATATATGATGCTTCAGGTCAGGACCCCTTTTCACACTGATCAGTTTCCTTTCTGCTCAAGACTGTTTTGCATTAATATTCTTTTTTAAATTATTTATTGAAATGTTGTTTTGTTTATTATGTTATCAATGAGGACAGTGTTTGCTGGGATAAGCAAGAATGGGATTGTTCCATTTTCAGTACATGGGACAATTAAACACTTGACCCTTAACCTTAAAATGGATTCATGTGACCTCAAGGCACCTGCCCCCATTGCGGTCAAATACCCAAAGTGACAGTGAAGCCCACTTCGGTCGGGTTTTGTGAGATTGTAACAAAACTTTTGAAAGAAGTTACACTTCCATGTTATCCTGAATATTCTTGTCGGGATTGAAGCAGGAAAATGGAACACCTCATCAGTTATGTGTTGTGTAAAAGATATTTGGTATCTAAGATATCAGCTTAGTTTGCAACTTGTCATTGAGTCGATTGCCTCTTCTAGAAACTCTATTGAATGGAAATCGTAAACCAATACCTACAATGGGCCGCTGATTTAATTTAGTTTAGTTTAGTTTGGAGATTCAGGATCGATCCCGGGTGTCTGGAACTGTAAGGCAATAACTCTATCACTGCGCCACCGTGCCACCGTTCAACGCGGTCTACAACAGCAGCTCATCAGCTTGCCATCAAGTTGTGTGAATAGAACATATGCCACACCAGAGCTTCTGTGGGAGTTGGATGCTTCTTTAATGTCATACATTACTTGGTCTGGAACGTTAACCCAAACCACCTCAGGATGGCAAAAATGCAACAGAGAGTATCCTGAGCCTCCCCACAATGAGATGGCTTCAGGTAAATCCATCCAAGTTGCCACCAGAAACCTAGAACAATGACAAGAAGCATGGAAGGCACAAGTCTCCAAGCGTCTCTTGTCCAAGTGTAAAGCCAATGTTCTCAGACTCACGTGCACAGTTCCTAACCCAAGAGCAGCAAGCATTCCTTTTACACTTGATGAATAAAGCATGCTGTTTACTTCAGATAGGCTATCCCAATTTCAATGGTCAGATTATTGGATTTAGATGCACCCATTGTAAAGCCACCTCATACTGCTTGATCCGATTGTGAAATGTTTAACTGTGTGGGAAATAACTTTTATCATCGCATTGCACATAAATTTTCAGATAGGTAAAGCACCATGTAAATGGAAATGTTGGACAACTGGGCAAGTTTATCCCCCGTTCCTTTGCTGTCACTGGCTCCGTTTTGGCACCGTGTTGATTAGCATGAGCTGTCCGTCTTTGATTTAGATGTGCGATGAGCTAAGAATCTGAATACATGACACTTTTGACCGAGCTTCTTGCATTCGGCTGGTGATTGAAGAGTTTCAGGCGTGATGTGGAAGAGCGGCAAAGATCATGGTCACCTTTATTTTCTTTGTACAATATTACGTTTACACCAAGGTTGAATGTTGCTTTTTTGAAAGTTGGATCAAAGTTCGTACAATGTTGGTTGTGGGGTGGGCGGTGCTGAATGTTAGACTGCTGTTTAGATTAGTTTAGTGATGTAGCATGGAAACAGGCCCTTCGGCCCACCAAATCACACAGACCATCGATCACCCGTTCATACTAGTTCTATGTTATCCCATTTTTGCATTCACTCCCTCCACACTCGAGGCAATTTACAGAGCAATTAACCTACAAACTCGCACGTCTTTGGGGTGTGGGAGGACTCTGGAGCACGCGGAGGAAATCCACGTGGTCACAAGGAGAGCATGTACAATCCTGCTGATTTCCCTACTATTAACAAAAAACTTTGATTAATAGAGCAAGTGCTTATATTAAGAGTGGCACAGTGGTGCAGCTGGTAGAGACAGAGACCCTAATTCAATCCTGACGTCAGGTGCTGTCTGTGTGGAGTTTGCAAGCTGCCTGTGACTGCATGGATTTCCTCCGGGTGCTCCTCTTTCCTCCCACGTCCCCAAAACGTGAGGGTTTGAAGGATAATTGGCCTCTTTCAAGAGAGAGTTACATTTAGCTCTTAGGGCTAAAGGAATCAAGGGATATGGGGGAAAAGTAGGAAAATGGGGTACAGATTATGGATGAAAGGCCGAATGGCCTACTCCTCCACCTATTTTTCCATGTTTCTATGTTTCTTTAAAATTGCCCCTGGTGTGTAGAGAGTGGATAAGAAAGTTGGAACAGAGAACCACTGAGAACGGGTGATCAGTATGGCGTGGGTTTGGCGTGGGTTTGGCGTGGGTTTGGCGGGGGTTTGGCGGGCCAAAAGGCATGTTTCCACGCTGTAACTCTAAACTAAACTAAGCGTTCTCATTCCATGAAAACATCTCAGCCAGTGTTACTTTTGAAATGTAGACACTGCTGGGAAAAACCTTTGGCCAATGTGGACACAGGAAGCTACCATAGAGAGCAGGGTGAGAATGACCAGACGATCTGTTTTTCAGTGATGTTAGTTGAGAGGTAAATGCAGACCAGATCAACCAGTTTAACTGTATCTGTGCTGCAAATTACAACCTCCAAATATTCAAATAGTTCTGTCAAGCAAGACTCCCCTTGATAAGCCTCTGTTCACTCAGCCCAGAGCAGAAGTGAAAGTAAGCCAGTACAGCCGGCTAACTTTTACATTAGCAAAGATATATTTGCAAAACAACTGCAACGTTAGCGCCACACGAGTGGCAAGGGTGGGGGATAAATTTGTGAAATTTGAGCAATGTATGTAGACTGTATTGAATATTTTGTATAGCCTCCAAAAATGTCGGAAGAATTTTTTGCACGGTTCGTGTATTGTAGATATTTATTACCTGAATAAAGCCTATTTTGAAATTTTTTAAAAAGTAAAAAATGTAAGCTGCATTACTCTATGCCAATATTGTTCACTTTTTTAGTTTAGAGATACAGCGCGGAAACAGACCCTTCCGCCCACCAAGTCCGCGCTTACCAGCGATCCCCGCACACTAACACTGTCCTACACACCCTAGGGACAATTTACAATTTTATTGAATCCAATTAACCTACAAACCTGTACGTCTTTGGAGTGTGGGATGAAACCAGCTCATCTGGAGGAAAACCACGCGGTCACGGGGAGAACGTACAAACTCCGTACAGACGGCACCCCGTGGTCAGAATCACACCCGGGTATCTGCCGCTGTTAGGCAGCAACTCTACTGCTGCACCACTGGGCTGCCCTTTATTTTCTAAATATCCTGTTCCTTAACATCTTCCAGCATTTCCCTGTTTACTGATATTGGTCCCCGTTTTCCTATTTTTTTCTCATGACATAGGAGGAGACCATTCAACCCATCGAGTCCATGGCAGCTCACAGTTCAATCCCATCGATCCCACTTCCCTTCTTATTTCCTTGTAAACTCCCCCCCCCCCACCACCACCACCACCACCACCACCATCTCTGCTGCCAAGATCTCCACTTGGTGTAGGTCACAATAGCCAAAGAACTGACCAGCATGTTTGTGGGATATATGGAGAAATTGGAGCACCCATGGTAAGTCTCTCATGCTGTCACTGTGATAACATGGAAACTCTGTACAACAGGAAGTCATTGAAGGTGTGAAGCCTTGGGCCCACACTAATGTCCCCGTTACAAGTATACAAAAGCATGAGAGGAATAGATCGGGTAGATGCACTGAGTCTCTTGCCCAGAGTAGGGGACGCAAGAACAAAAGAACATACAGTAGGTGTAAGGTGAGGGGGGGGGGAAAGATTTAATAGGACCCTGAGGGGTAACTTTTTCACACAAAAGGCGGTGGGTATTTATTTATTTATTTATTTATTTATTTATTTATTTGTTCCGAACAAGTAAAGACATAAACAGGAATAAATTACAACAACAAATTCGAAATAGTCAAACAATTGGACATTCCAGGCAATATTTGCAAAGCAATGAAAAGCATAAAGCAAAATTTAAATGGCCAACACTTTTTCTTTACAAGCTCGAAAAGGAGTGAGAAGAAGAATAACTTATTTAATCTCACCCCTTCTCCCTAAACCCTTCTTCCATATTTAATAATTAATTAATTAATAATAATAATACCCCAGACAATTTTTAGAGATGCATACAGGCATATATATATACATACAACTGATATTCTCCTACAAGTAATATGTATGAAGTAACCAAAAAACATAAATAAATAATAAATAAAATAATAAATAAACATTAACCCCTGTTTGTCAACCATCCCCGTCATCCCTGTACCTTGTGAAAAAAAGTTTTTTGTATGTCATTTTGAACTGGTTCATATTTGGACATTGCTTTAACTCCACATTCAAACTGTTCCACAATCCTACTCCACAGACCGAAATACAAAACGTTTTTCTGGTCGTGCGGACTCTTTGTACCTTAAAATTAAATATTCTTCTTAAATTATAACCTCCCACTCGCTCATTGAATACATTTTGTATATTTCCAGGTAAGTTTTTATTTTTGGCCCTAAACATTATCTGTGCTGTTTTAAATGCAACCAAATCTTCTAATTTTAATAATTTTGACTGTAAGAATAATGGATTAGTGTGACCCAGATACCTGACATTGTGAATAATACGTATTGCTCTTTTTTGCAGAATAGTTAATGAATATAGCGAACTTTTATAGTTATTGCCCCAGACTTCTGCACAGTAATTTAAACAGGGTAAGATTAGTGAACAGTAGAGAATGCAGAGTGATTTGTGATCCAGAACCTGTTAAACTTTGTGTAATACAGAAATGCTTTTTGCCAGTTTGGATTGTACATGTTTAATGTGTGATTTCCAGCTGATTCTATCATCCATTATAACCCCAAGAAATTTATTTTCATGAACTCGTTCAATTTCAACCCCATTTATCTTTATATTTGCTTGTGTGATTGTTCTGCAATTACCAAAAAACATTATTTTGGTTTTGCGCAAGTTTAATGATATTTTGTTCCTGTCAAACCATGTTTTCAGTTTGCCCATTTCTTTTGTTATTTTGTCCAGTAGTTGTTTTAAATTCTCCCCAGAACAAAAAATATTTGTGTCGTCTGCAAACAAGACCAGCCTCAAGCCATTGGACACATTACAAATGTCGTTTATATACATGATGAATAGTTTTGGACCCAACACTGACCCCTGGGGGACACCACAAGCAATGTCCAAACATGTAGAACTGTAGCTACCCAGCTTCACAAACTGTTGCCTGTTGCTTAAATAGCTTTTTATCCAATCCAGTACTAGACCTCTGATGCCATACCTTTCTATTTTTTTTAATAAAATATCATGATTGATCGTATCAAATGCTTTCTTTATATCAATAAATATCCCAGCTGCATATAGTTTATTGTCAATAGCGTTTATGATATCTTCAATTGATTCTATTATTGCAAGTGATGTTGATCTGTTTGATCTGAATCCATATTGACTTTCAGTGATTAATTTATGCTTTTCTACAAATATGTCTAGTCTTTTGTTGAACATTTTTTCTAGTATTTTGGAGAATTGAGGGAGTAAAGAAACAGGTCTATAGTTTGTGAAATGATGCTTGTTCCCAGTTTTGTATAGTGGTATGACTTTTGCTATTTTCATTTTGATTGGAAAAGTACCGGTTTGGAAAGATAAATTACAGATGAATGTTAGAGGTTTGGAAATCCTCTCAATGACCATCTTAACTAACAATGTCAATGTCGTTGAAATCAGTAGACATTTTGTTTTTATATGTTTTAACAATATCCAACACTTCTTTTTCATCTACTGCCACAAGAAACATAGAGCAGGGATTTCTCTCCAATAAATTCTCAGGAGTTTCTCCAGATGTCCCTGGATCAGGGATTTGTTTAGCCAGGTCTGGTCCAACATTTACAAAAAAATTATTAAAGCTATTAGCTACATCCTCCATATTATAATTAGAGGGATATGGGCCAAATGCAAGCAGATGGGACTCATGTACATGGGGCATGTGGGCCGATGTGGGCAAATTGGGCTGAAGGGCCTGTTTCCTCATTGTAAGACACTATGACCCTATGATTGTACGACGACTAATTTTCTTCCTATGACTAAATATAAGTTCCTCATTCACTTAAATCTTTAATCACTATTATTTCTGGTAGGTTTACTGTGTCTTCTTCCTTGAAGATGGGCACAAAATATTCCTATAATGTTTAGTCATAGAGTTGTACAGCATGCAAACAGGCCTTTCGGCCCACTTTGTCCAAGTTGGCATTTTGGGCTAGTCCCATTTACCTGCATTTTGCCCGTAGCCCTCTCTCCCTATCCATGAATATATATCCAAATGTCTCTTAAAGTTCGTAATGGTATCTGCTTCTATAGCTTCCTCTAGCAATTCATTCCGGTTCAATCCTCACTGTCTGTACAGAGTTTGTACGTTCTCCCCGTGACCTGCATGGGTTTTCTCCGGGTGCTCTGGTTTCCTCCCACACTCCAAAGACGTGCAGGATTGTAGGTTAATTGGCTCCAGTAAAATTGTATATTGTCCCTAGTGTGTTTAGGATAGTGCTGGTGTGCAGGGATCGCTGATCGCCGCGGACTAGGTGGGCCGAAGTGCCTGTTTCCACGCTGTATCTCTAAACTAAACATAAACAAAATCACAGCCCCAACCTCTTGCTTCTACTTTTGAAGAGACCTGGGGGAAGGGATGTGTGGGTTTGATCTTCTATGGCAGCAACCATCTGATGTCCATTAGAAGTGAGGGGGTGAATGGACAACCCTAGTTCCACTCACTTGGACAGAGGGGTATAGAGTGAACTGAATAATCTGTGGTAAGCCTGTGGTCCTTCTCATTACCAAGTGCCTGGTCACACGGGGAACCGCCTGGAGGCGAAGCTGAACAAACCAGCCGTGGTGCACTGGCTATGCGTGAGGAACACCAAGAAGTACTTCACACTGTGGCTCAACCTCAACACATTCCTGCCCATTGGAATTGACTGCTGGGTAGACAACATGAGGTAGTGTAAACTCTCCTCTGGTGCTCTGGTGTTTCGTTGAGTTTCCTGGAAAGCTGTACAGTTTGGGAATTTTCCAGACATCACAGATGATCCAATTAAGATTGATATGGGCTTGGACATGCTAGAGGCAGGAAACATGTTTCCCGATGTTGGGGAAGGCCAGAACCAGGGGCCACAGTTTAAGAATAAGGAGTAAGCCATTTAGAACGGAGACGTTCTCTGGAGGCAGGTTCTCTGGATGCTTTCAAGAGAGAGCTAGATAGGGCTCTTAAAAATAGCGGAGTCAGGGGATATGGGGAGAAGGCAGGAACGGGGTACTGATTGGGGATTGAAGGCAGGAACGGGGTACTGATTCGCCATGATTACATTGAATGGTGGTGCTGGCTCGAAGGGCTGAATGGCCTACTCCTGCACCTATTGTCTATTATGATTCAAGTCTGTCAGTGAGTTGGCTTCTCATTGGATAGAGGCTTGGCTAACATGTTGACTAACATGACGAACATGGGCTAACGCATGATGACCGTTTGATGGCACTGGGCCTGTACTCACAGGAATTTAGAAGGATGAATAGTGAATGACCTGGATAGAGTGGGTGCGGAGAGGATGTTTCCACTAGTGGGAGAGTCTAGGACCAGAGGCCATAGCCTAAGAATAAAAGGACGTACTTTTAGAAAGGAGATGAGGAGGAATTTCTTTAGCCAGAGGTTGGTAAATCTGTGGGATTCATTGCGATTTAACGTTGACTCCAGTATTACACTAGGGTGACAGCTTAAAGTCTGTGTGAGTCCTGTACAGACAAAGATGGAAGATCACATCTGGTTTGATTTAATGTTAGTGCGTTACTTTTCCCAGATATTTGACACAAATACATCCTTTTTTAGACTTGTCTACAACAGGACAACAGGCAGGAATTCCAATGCACCCGGGGTTACGACCCACGTTCCTGGTTTTGGGAAGACCTATTCGGTGGAATATCTGGATACACTGAAGCTAACAGGTTTGGCAGGCGGGCACAGAGAGATTATTCCAAGCTTTTCTCCTGTGGTCAACACACAGCAAACTCCATGGTTCTGCAAACTGGGAATATTGTAAAGTAATGGATCGGTACAAAGGATTTACCTTTCAAGGCAGTAAAGACTGTGAGGGGCAACAGGAGTCTGTGATTTAAAGTTGGATTGAAATACACGGCTATAGAGTCAAATCATCGTCAGTCTGGACACAGGCCCTTCAGACCATCATGTCTGTGCTAGCCACTGTACCTTGGTACACATGATAATAGAAGGGACCATTGGACCATTGAACCATAGAACCACGTTTACTAGCGACACTAGTCCCATTTTCAAGCACTGTGGTCTTCTATGTCATGGCGTTTACTGCAGTTGTACGGGGTCTTGGTGAGACCACACCTGGGGTATTGCGTACAGTTTTGGTCTCCTAATCTGAGGAACGACATTCTTGCCATAGAGGGAGTACAGAGAAGGTTCACCAGACTGATTCCAGGGATGTCAGGACTTTCATATGAAGAAAGACTAGATAGACTCGGTTTGTACTCGCTAGAATTTAGAAGATTGAGGGGGGATCTTATAGAAACTTACAAAATTCTTAAGGGGTTGGACAGGCTAGATGCAGGAAGATTGTTCCCGATGTTGGGGAAGTCCAGAACAAGGGGTCACAGTTTAAGGATAAGGGGGAAATCTTTTAGGACCGAGATGAGGAAAACCTTTTTCACACAGAGAGTGGTGAATCTCTGGAATTCTCTGCCGCAGAAGGTAGTTGAGGCCAGTTCATTGGCTATATTTAAGAGGGGGTTAGATGTGGCCCTTGTGGCTAAAGGGATCAGAGGGTATGGAGAGAAGGCAGGTACAGGATACTGAGTTGGATGATCAGCCATGATCATATTGAATGGCGGTGCAGGCTCGAAGGGCAGAATGGCCTACTCCTGCACCTATTTTCTATGTTTCTATGTTTCTATCTACTCATCTAAGTATGTCTGAAACGATCTGCCTCCTTCACCCATTCAGGCAATGTGCTCCAGATTCCATCCAATGCCTGGGTGAAAAAATATTTCCCCTGATTCTCCTCTCTCTAACCTTAAACCATGGTGACCTGTAACCAATCTCCACTGGCAATAAGCGCCGTGGTGAGTGGAAACGTTTCTCTGTATCTCCCCAATAGAAACATAGAAACATAGAAAATAGGTGCAGGAGTAGGCCATTCATGCACCGCCATTCAATATGATCATGGCTGATCATCCAACTCAGTATCCTGTACCTGCCTTCTGTGTGAAAAATGTTTTTCTCATCTCGGTCCTAATCTGTGCCCATTATCAGTCTGAATACTCACTCTGCCAGCTCCGCTAGAAGGAAAACAAATTCCGTGTTCAATTTACTTCTGGTAACAGATTCCATGTGCTTCAGTGTTTGCTGTCCTGGAATTCATTAGTCAATGTTGGACAATCAGGCCTCTGTAGTGACTTCACTTCTGCTTTGGCAGGTTATTTTCACACGTTGGTGCAGTTCTTGGTAAACATGGGCTACACTCGTGACGAGACTGTTCGAGCGGCCCCCTATGACTGGAGAATGGCAGCGTGTAAGTAGACAAAACACACATCTCGCAACACCAGAAATGGTGACCGAGTGAAAAACAGTGACACTGAGGCATGAATGAGGGTTTTGCCAGCTGCTCAAATGGAGGCCACTCAGCCCATTGGCCCTATCCTAACCTCTTGCACCAGTTATCTCATTATCCCAAATTCCTCTCTCTCCCACATACCATCAGGCAAATGATAGCATGTACGTTACATTGGAGTTCCTTGTAGAGGTTGTTACTGAATCTGCCCCCAATGCCATTTCGACCCAAGAATAGCTCACTGCAGTAAACAAAACCATCCTTGTCTCTTCTCTAGTTCTCTTGCCCGTTATATTCAAGATATGACTCTGGTTCCTTATCGTTGTAAGAGTGGAAATATTTTTTCCAATGAGTATACAGTCCACCTCAGTATTATGGACCTGTTTATAATGAATGTGTAAGAAGGAACTGCAGAAGCTGGTTTAAACCGAAGATAGACACAGAAAGCTGGAGTAATGCAGTGGGTCAGACAGCGTCTCTGGAGAAAAAGAAATGTCACCTATTCCTTTTCTCCAGAGATGCTCTCTGATCCGCTGAGTTACTACAGCTGTTTATAATGGATGTTGGTTGTTGCAGATGGGAGCATCCACACGGTCAGGCCTTCACCACCTCCCCGGTTGCTCCCAGGCTAGACCTTCCAATCTTCACCGCCAGCTGGCACCACCTGGACTTCCAGGCTGGACCTATTGCTGCCACTGCCGGCCAACACCAGCTTCCTCAGCCACTTGCAGGCCATGTCTGCCACCACTGCCGCCATCCCTTACCTGCAGCCCAGCTGCCTGTGGGCCGCGACCAATGTCTCTGCCGATCCCCGCCTCTCCCCCCAGCCACCAGCAGGTCGGGACCGTCAACTCACCTGCGTTACAGGTCCAGTTCCAGATATATCAGTGGATGAGAAAGGATTATGAGGGAGACTGGATGAAGATCGGGGAGAGAATCACACCAAGATCCTCTTCTAGTGCTCTCTTTGATGTGTGGCACGGTGGTGCAGCGGTAGAGTTGCTGCCTCACAGAGCCACAGACCCAGGTTCGATGCTGACTACAGGTGCCGTTTGTACGGAGTTTGTACATTCTCCCGTAAACACGTGAGTTTTCCCGGGTGCTCCAGTTTCCTCCCACACTCCAAAGACGTGCAGGTTTGTAGGTTAATTGACTTCTGTAAATTGTAAATTGTCACTAGTGTGTAGCACACTGCTAGTGTACGGGGTGATCGCTGGTTGGTGTGGACTTGGTGAGCTGAAGGGCCTGTTTTGATGCTGTATCTCTAACGTCTAAAGTCTTCACCTTCTACCCATCAGCATATGGTCTCCTATGTTCAGTCCTCCAGTCCTCCACTGAGGGAAAAGGACGTTTCAGAATAGAGTTGGCAGAAATCTTTTTTTTAAGCAGAAAACTATTAGATGAATCGATTGCTATCAATTGACGTTATCAATAGAATGGAAGTATAAAAAGTACGCAAAAGGAAAACTGGTTTACTCTTGTGGTCGAGTTACTGATGAGATTTAGTTAACTGAGGTTTGTGTGCAGCAATGTACCTAGGAACAGGACTAGTGACTCATCGGATTCAGAGCAACAGGCATACGGTTTACCCCTTACCAGTGCTGCTGCTGCTACAGTACACAAATGTCCAAAGGTTTTTAGCATTTGGCACGTTTCCTTTGACAGATGAGCAGGAGGAATATTTCGACAAACTGAAGAAGCTGATCGAGGAAATGCGGGTGACCTACGGGAAGCCGGTCTACCTGTTGGGCCACAGTATGGGGAACCTGTACATCTTGCACTTCCTCAAGCAGCAGCCTCAAGAATGGAAGGACGAGTTTGTTCAGGCGGTCATCTCACTGGGAGCCCCATGGGGCGGCACCGTCAAATCCCTCGCTGTGCTCGCTTCAGGTACCAACATTTCCTCAGCATTTACTTTCTTTTTTATTCTTCGGCTGGAATTAATGACAAAATGCAAAAAAACCTCACAAATTTTGGCCGCCTTCCCAGCCGATGAAATTGTGGAAAGTCATATTACGTTTAAGAAAAAGGGAGACCTTCACCTCTTGTGACTTCAGGATGTGCTGTGTCAAGCTTTGGAAATCATGTAGAACATTTCCGAAAACACTTAGCGGGTCAGGCAGCATCTGTGGAAAGGGTCCCTTGACATCGTACCTTGAAAGTGGCGTCACAGGTAGATAGAGTGGTCAAAAAGGCTTATTGGTCTTCATCGGTCAGAGTATTGATTTGGGAGGTCATGGTGCAGTAATAGAAGATATTGGTGGGGCCACGTTTAGGGTATTGGGTACCATGTTATAGGAAAGATGTTGTCAAGCTGGAAAGCGTGCAGAGATTTCGAGGATGGTGCCAGGATTCGACGGCCAGAGTTATAGAGAGAGGTTAAGCAGGCTAGGACTCTATACCATGGAGCGCAGCAGAATGAGGGGTGACCCGTTACAGGTGTACAAAAAGAATAGCTCAGGTAAACGCCCAGAGTCTCTTGCCCAGAGTTGGGGAATAGGGGACCAGAAGAATAGTTTTAAGTTGAGGGGGGGAAAAGATTTAATAGGAACCCCAGAGGAATAAGTTTTTTACACCAAGGGTGTGGGTGTATGGAACAAACTGAGGCACGATCATGACGTTTAAGAAACATTCAGACAGGTACATGGATAGGATAAGTTTAGAAGGATATTGGCTAAACACAGGCTGATGTGATTCGTGTAGATGGGACATGTTGGTCGGTGTGGGAAAGTTGGACCTAAAGGTCTATTTCCACGATGTATGACTCGATGAGTAAAGGGTGCCAGTTAGCACTTCAAGTTGATGACCCTTCACTGATGCTGACTGACCTGCTGAGTGTTTCCAGAATTTTCTGTTTTTATTTCAGATTTTCAGCATCTGCCGGTTTTTCGCAGAGGAAGCCCCCATAAAGGCAGGCATAACATCCATAGGGGAACCTGTTGTAGTGGTGTCATGGGATACATTTCCTTGCTGAACAAAATGATGGTAAACAGAGTGACGGAGAGCTATTCTATAGCAGTTTGTCAACTGGTTGGCCAAGCGTGAAATAAATGCTGTAAATTAGCTTCACAGCTGAATTATAGCCAGATTTTAATTTCCTTTGTGTTTGGAAATGTCATTTATGGGTACGCATCCTACACCATATTTAACCCTAATCCTTGTCATAAATTAAATTTATCTCTACTCTTTGTACAACCATCTGCCCATCGAAACAACCTCCCTTCCTGTATCAGCCTATTGCCTGCCAGGCTTTGTCCTGCCCCCCACCCCCGCTCCAAACTTCCAGCTTTCTTCCCCCTCCACTCCCCCTAAATCAGTCTGAAGAAAATGCCAATGTCAAAACAAAGAACAGCAGATGTGGTTTACAAATGAAGACACAAAATGCTGGAGTAACTCAGCAGGTTAGGCAGCATCTCTCGAGAACATAGAGACTTGGTGATTTGGGTTGGGATCCTTCCTCAGAACCACTGGGCTAAAGGGACAGCGTTGGTGAGTGTGGTTACTGGTTCGTCAAACTTTCAATTTGACTTCCTGCTTTGAAATTGAAGTCACCAGCTCTTCCCCTGTTAAACAATGCGATTTTAATTTCTATTCAAACCAGGCCGTGAAAATATGTCAAAGTTTAATTTACTTTCTCTGGGTTGTTCATTTTGTTCTTTCAATCCTCGTTGCCCAGGGGACAACTACGGCCTGGCGCTTGACCCCCTGAAGGTGCGGGAGCAGCAACGCACAACGTCAAGCAACCCCTGGCTGCTTCCCTCAAGACGTGCATGGCCAGAAGATCACATCTTCATCTCCACACCCACGTACAACTACACCTACAATGACTACAGATTGTTCTTCACTGACATCGGGTATGAAGACGGCTGGCACAAGTGGCAAAACGGAAAAGATCTTCTATCTGACCTGCCTCCACCAGGGGTAGAAGTTTACTGCCTGTACGGAGCAGGTTTGCCGACACCGGTGACTTACGTATACGATGAAGGCTTCCCCTCCAGCCAGCCAGTGAAGATTGTTTATCAGACTGGTGACAATACCGTCAGCAAGAACAGCTTGTCACTGTGCAGAGAGTGGAAGGACCAGCAAAAGGAGAAGGTTCATGTTATAGAATTGCCCGGCACTCTCCATTTAGACCAGATTTATGAGGTCCACGCTTTAGAAAACATTAAAAATATATTGCTGCGAAATCATTCCCAGAGACAGACCGATTCCAGGAGGTAGATACGTTTTCTCTTGAGATAGGTCGTTCCGATTCACACACTACAAGCCTTCGGATTCAGACTGCAAGCAATTTCCCTGAGAGTGGACAAAGGCCCTTACATGGAGTAATCATAGTTTTACTTCTATCCTAAGCTGTTTATGCACTGGAATTTTGAAATTATTAAAGGTCGTGTTGATTTAAACTGGGTAGGCCTGACCTATGCTTTTATTTCAACCTAGACATTAGCTAGAGGTATATTTGCAGAAATTTCTAAATACATTTGTTGTGCCTTCTTCTGGCTGCTAGCCAGCCACGTCAAAGATAATGATGGCGAGAAACCCACTCCTTACATGTTGCCCACACACGCGCGCACACACACACACACACACACACACACACACACACACACACACACACACACACACACACACACACACACACACACACACACACATACACACACACACACACACACACACACACACACACACACACACAAAAGAGAAGTAAACTACCCTCAGATATCGAAGGAGGTGCTAACAATTATATTTGGAATACGAGGTTTCACCTGTTGGTGCTGGGAGGGCCATTGACATTTGTGACTTACCACAAGTCTCTGCTGACATCTGTAGATTCCACAATGGCAGCATCAAGGACTCAGAGAAAGGCCATCATCTACCTCAATTAACTCAGTGGGTCAGACAGTATATGTGGAAGGAATGGAAAGAAAACATTTCGGATCGGGACCCTTCTTCAGACTTTTTGAATCTGACGAAGGTCCTGACCCAAATTGTCACATATTCCTTCCCTCCATGGATGCTGCCTGACCCATTGAGTTACTCCAACACTTTGTGTTTTGTATCTACTTGTGCTGCCACTTTCAGGGAACTACAGACTTGGTCCCCAAGATCCTCCTTAAAAACAAAAATGGTTTGGGTGTTGTGATTAACTGTACATTATCCCCAAAGTGTAACACCTCATACTTGGTCAGATTAAATCCCACTACCATTTCTCCGCACCAATTGATCAAATTCCCACTGTATTCTTTGACATCCTTCCTCACTGTCCACAACTCCATCAGTTTTGGTGTCATCTACAAACTTACGAACCAAACCATCTGCATTTACATCCAAGTTGTTTCTATATATCATGCACAACAGAGGTCCACAAAGGCATCGATCTAGTTAAAGATTGTAAATTATCCCGAATGTGTAGATAGTACCAGTGCACAGGTTGGTTGCTAGTTGCCGCGGACTCGGTGAGCCGAAGAGTTTGTTCCGCGCTGTATCTCTAAACTAAACCAAAACATTTCCCCTTGGTTTACAATAAAGTCTATGAAATCCCAAAGATGAACACATTGTCGTGATTTGGGTTGTTTTATTGCCTCATATCGAAAATATTGCTTCAATATATACATTTTCCCCCAGGACATTCAAGCTGTCGATTGCAACTCCACTTAACAGCATCATTGTTTTTATGATGCCAGTTTCCATTAGTTTTCTCAGCCAATCTTCAAGGAATATTCATATGAGGAGTGATAGTAAAGTATATTGAAAAGCTGCATTGCTTTTGAGAAAATATTTTAAAATCAATAATTACTTATAGCTCTGGGGCTTTTTGGATGTGAAAATCTATACAATATTACTAGGCATGTCAATATTAATCATGATGAAGATAAGCCAGGGACTTAAATTAATGTCAACTGTTTCATCTTTGCTAACCAGGTGCCCGATACCTTCTTCAAAGCCTCACACTCCAGGCCAGGGTGATTTGGAATTGGGTCACACAACTAAATGATATGGAGGGACCAACCGGGCAGGTCTGCTTCACATCCCGTCACATGCCTTCCTTTAGTTTCAAATTATAAAACTCCCTTTAGTTTCAAATTATAAAACAAAAGCCATTTTCATTTTTAGTTAGTCATAGAGTCATACAGCATGGAAACAGGCCCCTCGGCCCAACGACCACACCGGCCAACATGTCACTATTTTTTTTGTCAAATTGTATCTCTGTATGCTTTGTTGCCACCTTCCACTAGCTAACAATGATCTGTTCTGCATTTTCCTTGACGTTCATCCCCTTTGATCTTGTTTTCACATCTTACCCTTCCTTATCTCTGTGCCTCCCTCGCCCGACTCCGTCTGAAGAAGGGTCTCGACCCAAAACTTCACCCATTCCTTCTATCCAGAGATGTTGCCTGTCCCACTGAGTAACTCCAGCATTTTGTGTCTATCTTCCATGTCTCATCTACACTAGTCCCACCTACCTGCGTTTGGCCCATTTCCCTCTAAATCAGTCCTGTCCATGTACCTATCTAAATGTTTCTTAAACTTTGCGAAGTACATGCGAAAAACGTTGCGATTGTACCTGCAAACTACCAAATATTAAAGACAAATATATGTTTTTTAAACGTTCTGATGGTCATCTGGTGATAGGGTTAGGGAGCTGGGGGTGAGTATGGTAATCAGGTTGGTTGAAGGCGACAAATACACACGACTCCATTGTGAAGACAGAACTTACACCACTGAACCATATACATATGTTTATGGTCATAAATAAAAGCCATGTCAGGTTGTTATCTGTGTGCAATGTGTTTGCCGGCCGGTTGTGCTGCTGTTCTATTGTCGATACATGATTAAACTGAACAGTCAGGAGCAAAGATTGGTCAGGAGTCAAGAATATTTAATTATGTGCCAATGATGATCAGCCATGATCATATTGAATGGCGGTGCAGGCTCGAAGGGCCGAATGGCCTACTCCTGCACCTAATTTCTATGTTTCTATGGCAAAGTGAAGATACGACACAAAAAGCTGCAGTAACTCAGCGAGACAGGCAACATCTGGCAACAACACGAGACTGGAAATAATGACAGGAAGATCTGTTCTTTTTTGGTCTGCGTAAGATGACTCCCACTTACCTGTGTAGCAACGGCAACGGAAAAGAAGACACTGGGAAAGTTAGAAATTGCCATTACACGTACACTTAGTTTAGCCATCCCTGTTTATTCTTCATTTTTACATCAGAATTATAGAGAATTCCTCCAGATATGCAGCATCCCTACAAGACTATATCCTAGAAATGAAATCTCTGGAGAGATTTCATTTCTAGGATATAGTCTTGTAGGGATGCTGCATATCTGGAGGAATTCTCTATTGCTGTCAGTCTTGAGGCTCGTTGTTGTTTTTTGCTGAGCAGTCATACCGGCGGCCGCAGGCCGGGGGCAGCGTCACACAGTGCTCCTGCCTTGACAGGGAGGGGGGGGGGGGGGGTGGCGACGTGTTTAGTTGCGCCTTGCTGTGCGGCTGCGGTCTTTGCTGTTTGCTTGTGATGGTCGGGCTGAGGCTGGGCGGGAGGTGCTGGCTCGCGTGACCTGGGCTGGCAGCGTCGCCACCACTTGATACACTGACTGTAGCGAGTGGCTACATTGTATCCGCCGCCGCCGCCGCTTCACATCGGCCCGGGCCCAGCAGTGTACTAGCTACCTCCCTCCCTCCCACTCACTCACTCACTCACTCACTCCCCGGGCCCGGAGACGGAGACGGAGAGCCGGGCAATGATCTCCAACCTCTGCCTCCTCCTCTCCCTCCTGGCGGCAGCTGCCTGTCCCGCCGCCGCCTTCTCCTACACCGGCAACAGCGACAAGTTATCCTTAAGGCGCCACTTGAATGTAACCAGACCGCCCGTTGTACTGGGTAAGTTGGGGGGTGAGTTGGGGGGGGATTATGTTTGTCATTTATTCAACATGTACAGACCCGCTTTTAACGCGTCGCCCGTCATGTGCTCATTTCGTTCAATGGTGGTCCGGATTCTGAAAGGATTTTTGTCTTTTTTTCTTTAAATGAGTTTGAAAGTAAACCACTAACAGGTCTCCTCACTTGAACACTTTGGAGACACAATCTGTGTCATCGAGTGATAGAGAGTGATACAGCCCTTGGGCCCAACTAGTGTAGATGGGACATGTTGCCCGGTGATGCAAGGTAGGCAATTCCGTTCAAACTATTGTTTTGAATGACAATAAAGGAAACTCTAACTCTCTAACTCTAACTTGCCCACACCGGGCAACATGTCCCATCTACACTAATCCCACCTGCCTGCGATGTGGCCCATATCACCCTAAACCTGTCTCTATCCATGTACCTGTCTCAATGTTTCTTAAACGTTGCGATAGTCCCTGCCTCAACTACCTCCTCCGGCGGCTGGTTCTAGACACCCACCAGGTGTTGTGTGAAAACGTTCTGCGCCTGAACGCTCCAGACTTAGTCACACTTACTTTGATCTGATCGTGTTAATGTTTCTGCTGTGCCAAATGTGTCAACAACGTTGTTCCAACACTTTGCCCTCGGTGGAAGGCACACGAACTCTGCCCAGACACTGCTGAGGCTGGTTTGGATGTCGTCAGCCTGAGGTTTTCATCTTGGAGTACAGGTTTGTGGACCCAAGGGAGTGTTGGGCCACTGAGTGTCTTCAAGTTTGTGTTCACTCATTCACTTGTTTCCCTTCCATTTATTTACAAATGCCATTCATGTGTCTGTTTTATCCGCCCCCCATTTAGTTTATTCCAGACCCCTCCCCCCCCATTCAGTACATTCCAGAATATTATGAGCTGGTAGTGGAATATAATTTGTACCAAATCTGCAACATTTCTGTCAGAAATTATTTTCCATTGAGAACTTCTCGTTCTTCTTATCCTGATGGTGTGGGCTTGCAATTGATTGCACAACTGAGAGCCTAGTGCCAAAGTCTGGACTGGAACTAAGTGGCTCCTTTGCAGCAGTCCTGTGGTTTCCTGATCCCATGACAATCTGCTTAGACCTGGGGATGCCCCAACTTGTCTTTGCTTTGCATGCTAACACAGGCAAACGGAGTAGTTATTTTACACACAACCAGTATATGCAGTCATGGATGTGTAAGCTTCAGTGTGACATCAGGAGATAATGTATGGTACAGATATCTTTGAAATAATGCCATAGGATTGAGTTGCAACGGGACTGTTATAAAAATCCATCACCTGATTCACTACTATCAAGAGGATAGAGATTTTGTGCGCTTGCCCAGGCAGAGCTTTTGTGGCTCCAGACTCACAGTGATGTGGTTGAGAGACACTTCATATTGCAGGATCTGAAGAAGGGTCTCATCCTGAAACGTCGCCTATCCATGTGCTTCAGAGATGCTGCCTGACCTGCTGAGTTACTCCAGCACTCTGTGTCCTTTAGGGAACTGCGGATGCTGGAATCTTGAGTAAAGCCCAAAGCTCCTGAGTAATTCAGCGGGTCAGGTGACGTTTTGGGTCGGGACCCTTTTTCACTGGTGTGGTTGATTCCTTGGATGTTTGTCATCAGTGGAGACAGTGTGCAAATCAGGCCTGTGTCCTTTTGAGTTCGGAAGGACAAGAGGGAGTCACGTTGAAAGTGTTGATGGAGAGACCAGGGATAATATTTGCCCAGGCAGGGTGTTGGAACTAGGAGTCACAGATCCAAAACAAGGAGTTTGTGGTTCAGGACAGACATATGAAGAAACTTCTTTGCTGTGCAAGAAGGCTGTGGGGGCTTATTTGCTGGGTGTATTCGAGGCATAGAATGATAGATTCTGTTTATATAGCAAGGCCATCAGGGACATTGGGTTGATGCAGGAAAGTGGAGCAAAGATAAAAAAGTACTATGTGATAGTGGAGCAGACAAAGGGCCAACCAAACTGCCCAATTCTACTATTTCTTATAGAATGCAAATCAGTACTGCACAGGAATAGGCCCCATGGGCCACAATGTCTCTGCCGAATATGATTCCAAGTTAATCTCCTCCAGGCACATGATCCATGTCCCTCCATGTCCCGCACATCCATGTGCCTATCCAGAAACCTCGCATAACTGTTCCGGTATTGTTGGGCTCTTGGAGGCCATGACCTCTAATGCTCTGGCAAAACAGATAATCGAGAAAGACTCTAGAACCAAGAATGCTGGAAAATCGGAGATGGACCAGTACTATAAATAATTTTTGAAACCCTATTTTCATTTGGCCCTTGGTCCAAGCTCTTGTTGGTATATTTATCATGTCTTCTACAATTAAGCCTCAGCTATCTCCATTACCATTGACCCTGACTCTGCTACTAAGGAATCCACAAATACTTTTTCACAGCTTCAGATTATATTTTTGCTGCATAATCTAACGGATAAGTACCAAATGCTTACTGTGAGCTTGGCAAGGCCATGAGTTGCTTTATCGCTTGAGAAAGAAGCTGTTGGGGTAATTTTGACCGTTGGAAATGGTGTAAAATGGGCGTCATTGTTTAAACATGAATAGAAATTTGTGAAGAATTATAAACGTGGAGCAGTTTTGTTGTGGAGAACAAAAAGCCACAAAGTGCTGGACTCAGTAGGTCAGGAAGTATCTCTGGAGAGCAAGGATAGTTGACACTAATCCACCCAGCTTTAAGGTGGAATAATAACTTAGTAATTATGACTGATTTATCTAGAGGAGATGTTTAAATTCTTTCAAGTATGGGAACATATCTTGCTGTGTGAAATTTATGATCACAGTGCGAGTCATTTGTTGTTAGTTTGTCTGTTGGTTTGCTATATTCATTGGTGTCACAAGTAGTGGGGAAGGCTGCATTTCCTGTTTTTTTTTAATTTGTTAACTGGCGTTTTCTGTTTTCCTTCGCAAATTAAAATGTTCAGTTGTCATAGTCACACAGTGTGGAAACAGGCCCTTCGGCACAACTGCCCACAAACATGTCCCACCGACACTAACCCCACCAGCCAGTGTGTGCCCTCATATTCCTCTCAACCTGTCCTTTCCTAAGCATGCCGTGAGGGAATTGAATATTCCTTCTGCACCACATCAACCATCCGGTGCCACCATCATTCAGAAAAGGATGTCATTGCCACAGCGGGCAGGCAGCGAATTGACGAGACTGGGTCCAAGGATGGGTTTACTATATGGGGAGAGAGTACGTAGACCAGGACGGTACTCTCCACTGATTAGAAAGATGTGGAGATCATGGCGACATGGTGGCGAGCGGTAGAATTCCTGCCTTACAGCGCCAGAGACTCGGGTTCAATCCTCACTATGGGTACTGTCTGTACAGAGTTTGTACATTTTCCTCCCACGCTCCAAAGCTGTGCAGGTTTATAGGTTAATTGGCTTCAGTAAATATTGTAAATTGTCTGTAGTGTGTAAGATAATGCTAGTGTGTTGGTCAGCACAGTCTCTGTGGGCCGCATGGCCTGTTTTTGCACTGTATCTCTAAACTATAAACTAAAATCTCATCAAACTTGGAGAATTCTTAAAAGTGCTTGAGGGGCCAGAGGTTCCTCCTGGCCAAAGAGTCGAGGACCAGGGATCACAGTTTTGGAATAAGGGTTAGGCAATGTGGAATTCAGATGAGGAGAAATATTTTGATTTGGACTTTTCTACCTTGGAGGGCTGTGGAGGCCTAGTTATTATGTCCATTCAAAACACCGATCGATAAGATCTGAAGATTTAGGAAATCAAAGGTTACAGGGATAATGCTGTAAAATAGTCAGAAAAACAGTAGGATGTCAATGAATGGTGGAGGAGACTTGAAAGGCTGGATGGCCCATGTCCTTAAGTAGTCCTGCTTTTAATGGCAGGTAAAGCTCCTGTACCATTGCTACACTTGAATGAAGGAAGACATCTCTAAAATGAAAATCTGAAGCTTAATGAATTTGAAGAAAATAAAAATGGCCTTAATGGCTTACCATCGTGCCCATCTTAATTAGCACTGTCCCAACTTCCTCTCACTGTGTAGGTCATGCCAATTATTTCATTGCAGAGATTTTATGCCCCGTGTTGGGTGAGATTGCAAGTTTGCATTAAATTGTTGGCAACTTAATACTGAGTTAAGTTTTGATGAGAAAGTTTGGAGCTTTAATGTACTGTAAATTGTGCAAAGCCAATTTATTCACTGAATGAAATGGAGTCGTGAGACAATGTATGGGTGAAAGTCAGTGATGCGAGCCAGACAGCTAAATAGTTGGAGCAAGGGATTGATGTCACAGCAAGAAGCTGCTGTTGTTCCAGCAAGCGAGAGATTTGTTGGGCTGGATGGCATTTTCAAACCTTTCCAAAATCATTGTTGAGTTGATCTTATTGAGGTGTACAAAATCATGAGAGGAATAGACATAGAGTCTCTTGCCCAGAATAGGGGAATCGAGAACCAGAGGACATAGATTTAAGGTGAGAGGGAACAAATTAATAGGAACCTGAGGGGTAACTTTTTCATGCAAAGGGTGGTAGGTATATGCAATGAGCTGCCGGAGGAGGTGGTCGAGGCAGGTGCTATCCCAACATTTAAGAAACATTTAGACAGGTGCATGGATAGGATAGGTTTAGAGGGATATGGGCCACAAATGCAGACACGTTGACATGTTGGCTGGTGTGGGCAAGTTGGGCCAAAGGGCCTGTTGCCACATTGTAAGATGCTAGGACTTGTACATGTACCTGAGAGGAAATGGGGGCTTGCTTTAATGAGATTTACAGTACATACTCCTTCATTATCTCTGGAATAAGATTTGAACCCTCCAAACCATTTGACACGGAATTGAGTGTGTTGTTATTGAGCAAAGGGTAACAGCAGAGGACAAATTCAACGGCCACTATTTGTAGAGCAGAGGACACTGGTGTAAACGCGGGATATTGATCTAGGCTAACAGAATTTCAATTGGTGATAGAACCATGTGTAACTTGTGATTAATAATGAATGCATTATTAATGAATAAAGGAAAATGAATAAAAGTAGACACCAAAAGCTGAAGTCACTCAGCGGGACAGGCAGCATCTCTGGAGAGAAAGAATAGGTGAAGTTTCGGGTCGCAACCCTTCTTCACGCTGGGTCTAACAGTCTGAAGAAGAGTCACAAACCGAAACATCACCTATTCCTTCTTTCCAGAGGTGCTGCCTGTCCCGCTGAATTAATTCAGCTTTTTGTGCCTGCGGTTTAAACCAGCATCTGCAACTCCTTCCTACACATGGAATTCAATGTGGAGGAACAGGATGACTTTATCTCCCCCCTCCCCTCCCATGTTACTTAAGTGATGAATCAGTAGCACACCAAATACTGAAACAAGGAAGGAATCCTGTTTCAATGTCCATTTATGTATAGCATATGATTATAAGCATGGTTTCTGTTTAGCCTTATGTACAACAGTATAGAGGTGTGTCAGGGATCAGAGCCAAGAAATGTAGTCTTGTGACTGGCTGCTACAAGATACCAAACGAATCGTGCTTCTCATGATTGCATGCTCCTAAAGGAAATTATACGATGGAGAATTTGGATCAAAGTCACTCCAGGCATACTCTTGTGGACTTTGGAATGGTTTTAACTCCATGAACTTGGTAACCGGAATGTGTCCTAGTTACAATATTTCTCTCTAGTTTTTTCTGTAAAATCTGTCGCCCTTTAAAAGTTTATTATGAACAGTCATCAGGCTATTAAACACTACATCCTCATAAGCTATGAACTACAATAGTATTATTATTATTATTATTGCACTGTTATTGTTTGATTTTTCTGAGTGTGTTATTATTGATTATGATTACATATTCTGTTGTGCTGCAGTAAATAAGAATTTCATTGTTCTATCTGGGACATATGACAATAAAACACTCTTGACACCGGCACCATTGTCAATGGCCTATCTCGGGGTTGAGACCTGCCTTAAGCTAAGAGATCAAGGCCTACTTCATTGACCCTCCCATTCAAGAAGGCAGTGGAAGCCAACCAGTTTTTGAAAAATAATGTACTATTTATCTTACCATGTTTTTACAGCTTCAGGACATCCCAAAACTGCCTCCAGCAAGTGATTCACTCAGTTAGGAGGCACGGCAGAAGAATTTTGCAGAACGTGTTTTTTCACTAATTCCATTGGGGTGAGAACTTGTTGGGCAAGTACTGCACTTCCATGGGCGAACTACCATTCAGCCTGTTTTTATTTTTGGTCCACTTTTACCCCCTCTAAACCAGTCACAACCTCATGCATCTCTTCCAAATATCTTCTCAACCACCTCTGCTCCAAAGAGGTGCTCTGCGTTTGTCATTTTTAACATTTCCAGCCATTGATCAGAATAGTTCTGGTGAAGGTCACCAAGCTAAAACATTAAGGTCCATACTCCATAGATGCAACTTGGCCTGCAGAGCAGTCCCAGGCTTGTCTGCTTTTGTTGTGTTGGCCAGTTGGAGAAGGTCTAATTTCTCCGTTGCTTTGTTGTTCCATTCTTGGATGACCAAGCGGAAAAATCCCTCGAGACTGTGCTTTAAAGAATTCGGAAGGAATTGCTCAAACGTTGAACCTTTGAAGATTGTAGAAAGATGGGCTGCAGGACATTAATTAGGCAGAATGGTTTTTTTTTTAATTTTGACAGACTAAGTCTGTTTATTTGCCAATATTTCAATTTTTGTTTCCCCATTTAAAATCCATCAAAATTGCATAAGGTTGGATTTGGGTGGGTCAAGTACCAAAAGCTTTATACAGCCACTCATCAAAATATAAATTATAAACAGGAATGAGTCATATAAATCTTTGCTTTAAATCATTATGTTAAGTTGTCTGTGTTAATTTGGCTGTTATGTTCCATTTATGAGCAAACGAGAATACAACCTTGGACTCTTGACTCCATTCTGACAATCAGATGTTCGTCAATAATGATTATTTACGATGAGAATGTTATGTTGCCACTAAAGCGTGGGGAGAAGTGGGCTTTTATGGTTGTTTTGTGATTGCATCCTGCCAAAAATATGTCAGAGCTACTGTCCTGTAACATGCCAACTATACGCTTGTCTGCATGAACAGCCAGCTGAGAGCCTGTATTTAGTTACAACGACCAGCACTTCCTCAGTTGTTCAAATCGGGTTCCGCAAACATATTCTAGCCTGACTGTGCTGTGTTGTTGAAGGTGCCACATATCGTATGAAGCAATAAACTGAGGGCCTGTCGGCTCTCGTGGGAAGATGCCAGGTCTCTGTGTTGAAGGAAAAACCAGTTCCTTCAACGTCACTGGGATAGATAATTTAATAATGATCATCTTCATCTTTAGATTTGTTTTGTTTAGGGATAACGTACAAACTCCACACAGACAGCACATGTAGTCAGGATCAAACCCAGGTCCCTGGCACAGTAATGTATCAACTCTACCGCTGCGCCACCTTGCTGCCCCCACACATTCTCACTGTAAAAAAAGTCAGTCTCAACAAAACAAAATCCCAACACCTCATAGAAAGGGAAGACAAAGGCATGTAACCAAACTCCCTTTCCCCTAATGCACACAACTGTGATTTATAATGCTCATCATATTTACCTGCCATCGAGTACGATGTTAAGTTTGGATGAAGCCATGTTAAATTAAATATTGTAAAATATGTATTGATGAACTCCAACACCAGTCAACCACGTGTATGTTGGCACATGCCGAGGTTAAGTTGTGTGGCTCGACAACAAGCATTGATGTCTTTGTGTTTTTGGGCAGAGTGATCTAATGCTATTCAAGTGATTTGATTCCTGGTTGTAACCTTGTCTTGGAATTGCGCAGTTCCAGGTGACCTGGGGAACCAGCTGGAGGCTAAGCTGAACAAACCTTCCGTGGTGCACTATGTGTGCACCAAGAAAACCGAGGATTACTTCACCCTCTGGCTGAATCTCGAGCTGCTTCTGCCTCTCGTCATTGACTGTTGGATTGACAACATGAGGTAAGGGGTGAACGGTACTTGGCCTCGTACAAACCGCGGTTCACAGCATCTGCAGTATTAGTTGATCACTGTCTGGTTTACAAGGATGGCCTGGCGGGAATTTCAACCTCCCTGGGCAGAAGGGCACAGACTGGAAAGCTGATCTGGATTCACATTAGTTCAGCGTGTGGATCCCATCTCTGTTGCTTGGGTTCCTCTTCTGGGAAACAACAGGGTTTGGGCACTTGATAGCATTAAAATTATATTTTGTGCAATTTCATTTTTGTGTTCCATTACATTAAGTTTTAGGTTTAACAAACCCCTAGCATTTTTAAAGAAACGGATTCTCACCTTTGTTAGCTACCACCTTCTGGCTACGGCAATTATGTCATGCAGGTATCCCATGGACCCAGTGAGATGGAGGTGGGCACAATGATGAGATGGACTATCTTAACCCTGTGTACATGGACAGACCTGGTTAAGTATTGTCAGAGGAAAATCTTGAAACAATTATAAAAAAAATCTACTGCTCCCTAATCTCCACCACCTTTGCTCCTCTTCCACCCCCCCCCCCATCAACCTAATCATCTTCATTTGATGCAAAATATACATTTGCTTCTTTTTGTTAATTGCTTTTTCTTTCCCGGAATCTTCTGAAGCACCGTGTCAGTGGCACTTGCCCACGTCGGCTCACGATGAGCTCGAATCATTCAGCCCATACTGGAGCCTTGCATTGGTCGTTATCTAAACCAACCCAATAAGGACATGGCAAGGCCTATCCATTCACGGTAGAGCTGTTGCTTTGATCCTGACTTCGGGTGCTGTCTGTGTGGAGTTTGGCCGGTTACCCCATGACTGCGTGGGTTTCCTCCGGATGCTGCAGTTTCCCCCCCCGCCCCCCACATTCCAAAGGTGTGTGGGTTTGTAGGTTAATTGTCCTCTATAAAGATTGCCCCTAGTGTACAGGGACTGGATGCAAAAATGGGATAACGTGGACTAGTACAAATGGATGATCAGTGGTCAGCGTGGACTCGCTGGGCCAAAGGGCATGTTTCCATTGATGTATCTTTCAATCAATCATTTAATCTGTCAATTGCCAGCACGTTTTATTGCTGTGCTCTCTAACTGATAGATTTGTAACTGCCAAATCAGATTTGAATCTGTTTCTTTCTTGATTCTGTTTATTTTCCTAAAGTGCAGCTGATTTATCTATCTTATCGAGTTGGCCTTGGGTTGGGCTGAAGATGCACTGTGGGACCTGCCCCAGCACAGCTGTTTACAAGAATACAAATACATTTATATAATACTTTTCTTCATGACCTCAGGAGAATCAAAGAGAAGCACAGAATGGAAACTAAAATGTTTTATGTGGACTGTTTGGTATATGGACTCCCCCCCCCTCCCCCTCCCTAATTGGACACAAAGTACAGGAGCAACTCAGTGGGTCAGGCAGCATCTCTGGAGAATATGGAGAGCTGATGTTTTGGGTTGCGAACCTTTTTCAGACAGGTCACCTATCATTGTTCTCCAGAAACGTTGCCTGGCCTGCTGAGTTACTCCAGCACTTTGTGGCCTATTGTGTATTAACCAGCATCTGCCCTTCTTTGTTCCTACCCCTCTCTAATTCCCCTAGAGAAGATGGTGCTGAGCTACTGCCTTAAACTGTTACAGTCCTTCCGGTGAAGTTAGTCCTGTGGCACTGTTGATTAGGGAGTTCCAGAAATAATGAAGGAATGGTGATGTACTTGCAAGTCACGGGCATGTCAATTTGTGCCCAATGTTCAGCTGTGTGTGAGAAAGGCTTTGTAAGATTGACTGGGCAGGCAGGGGATTTTGCCGTGTCTGACTGCTGGCTGGCCTGCTATACCTTGTATTCCAGTGTAATAGTTTGATGCAACAGACTAGCTTGCTGCAGAGGTGGGTGGGGTGGGGAGGTGAGGGACAACCAAGGTCCCACATCAATGATCCATCAATCTGTGCCAGTGTGACCTTGCGGCCTGGCCTACTTGCTCAGCCAACTGTGTCATTAAGCTCCATGGAAAGCAGCCCGTTGACCACGAGGTCTTTATAACTAACTGCGGACTATGTTAGACCGCTGCTGCTGTCAGTAATGAGCAGGAGAGATTGTAATTGTGCTGATTCGGACAGTTACACCATAGACTGCTATCTAGACACCCAGAACTAGGCCCAGCATAGTGGCGCAGTGGTAGAGTTGCTGCTTTACAGCGCCCGAAACCCAGGTTCAATCCTGTGGAAATTTCTTTAGTTAGAGGGTGGTGAATCTGTAGAATTATTTGCCATAGAAAGCTATGGAGGCCAAGTGAATGGATATTTTTTTAAGGCAGAGATAGATAGATTCTTGATTAGTACAGGGGTTATGGGGAGAAGGCAAGCGAATGGGGTTAGGGGGGAGAGATAGATCAGCCATGATTGAAGGGTGTAGTAGACGATGGGCCGAATGGCCTAATTCTGCTCTTATTTCTTACGACCTTGAACATCAAAGGGATATATACTTGATTATTCGGCATATGTTAAATTCCATCTCCATAGAAACCAGAAGAATGGACGTTCTATAGCGGAGAGGATCTGAATGTGAACTGCATTCCATCTTTTAATATCTCCCTGTCATAAAAATTAATATTTTGCTTCTGCATTATTTACGACTGAGTTGTGTTCAGTGAATCTTACGGTGCAGCCAGCTGCCTTCCTGAATGGAGTCGCTGAGGCTTGCTGCTGCTGCTGCAGCTCAGAATGCATGATTAGTTTAACATCATGATAGATAGGCAGGATCCTATCAGTTGATTGAGTGATTGAACTGGTCACGCTATTGCTGGCTTTTCTTTTAATGAAGTCACAGTGAAGTTATTAAACAGACTGCATATTGACCCAGAGATCTGTGTTGGCAAAACTCCTGATTGTCATGTGGCTGGTCTTGTGCTTCAGCGATAAGCACCTTCTGCAAAGGGAAGTGGGTCTTAACATCGAAACCCAGTGCTATAGAAATGAGAGGCTTATTATTGATGCAGGGAATTTCTCAACTGTCACAAGTGTCTTAAAAATAGCGGACTCAGGGGATATGGGGAGAAAGCAGGAATGGGGTACTGATTGGAGATGATCAGCCATAATCGTATTGAATGGCGGTGCTGGTTCAAAGGGCCAAATGGCCTGCTCCTGCACCTATTGTCTATTGTCTATTGAGTGAGGGCCCTTAGATTGGTTGCAAAACTGTGTTTAGGGATTATTTTCCATGGAGGTAGTCACAGTGTTTTGGGTTGGGTAGCATGGTGGCACAGTGGCAGAGTTTCCGCCTTATAGTGCCAGAGACCCAAGTTCAATCCTGACTTTAGATGCAGGAGTTTGTACGTTCTCCCTGTGACCGCGTGGGTTTTTTCCGGGAGCTCCGGTTTCCTCCCACACTCCAAAGATGGACTCCAAAGGTTTGTAGGTTAATTGGCTTTGGTTTTTTTTTTAAATGTTCCGAATGTGTATATTGCTAGTGTGCGGGGATCGATGGTCGGCGTGGACTCAGTGGGCTGTTTCCCCGCTGTATCTCTAAATTAAACTAAAACTAAAGTTCTGTTTACAAAGGTGAAAGTTGTTGGAGTGAAAGGAAATGAACAGGAAATGAGTTTTCTGGAGACATTTCCTAGAGATGAGCTTGTGAGGAACAGTGACCGAGACCAGAGGAAATTGTGAAAGATTAGTCAAGGCTGGAGATATTGCATTATTTTGTGAGGGATGTAAGGAAAGGTCCTTTCAAAGAAATATAATAACTTGTGCCTAAACACAAAATGCTGGAGGAACTCAGCGGGACAGGCAGCATCTCTGGAGAGAAGGAATGGGCTTGTTCTGTTGAAGCCGTAGAGGGCATGATGATCTAATAGAACCATTGTACAAGCCCATGAGCTTGCATAAGGATGGGCCAAGAGGATGATAGTGCAGAGTTTCACTCTCCTTGAGATGGAAGGCCCTTGTGTTTTGGAAAGATGGAGAACGAAGGGTTTCTAACAAGAGTTTTCTGTGCCAGATTCACCTTTGAGTGGTGGGTGCATGGAATGTACTCCGAGCAAGGTGGTGAAAGCAGATGCAATGGCAGCATTTAAAGGACATTTAGACAGGGACATGAACAAGTGTGGATGTAGAGATATAGACCACGTACAGGCAGATGGGATTAGTTTAAATTGGATGTACCTTTAGAATGGAGAGGAGACATTTCTTTAGCCAGAAGTTAGTGTATCTGTGGAATTCATTGCCACTAATGGCAGTGGAGGCCAAGTCCTCAACTACCCGCTGTGGCAGAGAGTATTTTTATTTTTAAAGTGGAGATTAACATCGATTCTGGATTAGTAAGGGTATCAAAGGTTATGGAGAGGGCAGGAGAATGGGGTCGAGAAGGAAAAATAGATCAGCCATGATTGAATAGCAGAGTAGATTTGATGGGCCGAATGGCATAATTCTGCTCCTATGTCTTATGAACTTATGGCGAGGCAGCGGTGACCTGCTAAACGCTGGCCTGATGTAGTGTGTCATGTGTCACCCTCCTGACCCACAGGTTACTGCGGTTCATGGTCTGAACTGATAGGCACACATTGCTTATGCAAAGGCGGAGTTCGAGCAGTGGGAATCCAAGCTCTTGACAGAGGAGAGAAGGAATGATGTTTGAGTCTTGTCAAGTTTAAAAAGATGAATGTGGATTGACCACGTACCTTCCACTACCTCTGGACATTCCAAGTACATTACAGCCTATGAAAACCTTATGAAGCGTGGCCAGCGGGGAGGTATGTCGACCAATCTACAATGACAGTGTGATGAAGAGTAGAGAGTGTTAAATATAGGCCGTGCTGTCACGTTGAATAAAACAATGCTAAATCTTGCGTTCTCTTGAGAAGTCATCCCATGGTGTGACTTGACCTCTCCAAGGTGGCATCCCCGACAGTGCAGTATTCCTTCAGTGCTACGGTGGACATCCTCACGGAGTGGTGCGCTGAAGTCTCACATGGACCATGACCCACATCCTCGAGGTGGCGAGTGCTAACAGCAACGCCTCAGCTGATGCACATTCGAAGGATTGACCATGTAAAGGATCCATTGAGACATTCCGGAAACTGATTTCCTTTCCGATTTGTGTTTCCTTTCCCCGCATGTGTCGGTTATTCAGCCAGCAAAGATTAGTTATCTTGTGGAAAAAATCTGCTGAATCACAGTGAAGTAAGCAAGAACCGGCCTTTTTTGACAAAGTGCGGTTCATCGTGCATTGACCAACCTAACAATGCTTTTATGTTGCAACCTGTCACTAGTTAGCTTAAAGAATAGTTCATTATTCTTTGATATACTATGTGTATTTAAAAATTGCAGCACATATCAAGCCAACCTCCTATAAGACCTACTTGTATGTGGTCTTTTGACGCTATGGTTTGGAGTGTCAGCCGTCGTTATAACATCATGTGAAATTGTATATAAATTACGACTGTTGTTCAACAGATATTGCCGCTGGCCGGATCTTGAATGAGTAAAATAGATAATGATACGATAGAACTTTATTTATCCCAGGAGGGAAATTGATCAGCCAACAGTCACAGGGAGCATGTACAAACTCCGTACAGACAGCACCCGTAGTCAGGATCGATGTGGGGTCTCTGGCGCTGTAAGGCAACATCTCTACCATTGCACCACTGCCACCCGAAATTCCTCATGTTTTCCTTCAGAAAAATTAGTGTACCAATAATGTTATTTTATCTTTAAGTATTTTTAACATTTCCTAAATGCCTAAATATCTAATATGTTGGCTGTATCTCTGCCATTAGCACCATTGCCTGTGACATAAGCTCTTGTTTTGGAAAGGACATTTTCATGAAGTGTGTGTGTGCGTGTGTGTGGCCGTGGAGAGACAGAGGGGGGGTTTCAGATGCAAATCACACGTTTTCAGTTGAGTTGGACACGATTACTGTCAATACGAGCAGCTCACGGAGCAGTCAGCGTGAGAAACACTGCTCGGCTCTCACACACACACACACTCGTGGAGTGAACTGTAGATATAAACGTGGGGGGGGAGAGAGAGAGAATTTGAGAGAAGAGAGAGGAAGGGGGAGAGAGATGGGGAATTGGAGAGGGAGAGAGAATTGGGGAGAGAGAGGGGACAGATATAGAGGGGGGAGAGATAGAGATAGAGGGGGGGGAGAGAGAGAGTTCTCCCTTCTGCCTCACCATTGTTCGCTGCCTTTTGTGAGATGATTGGAGACCAAAACCAGTTACCCTTCAGATCTCCATCTCCCTACCTCTCACTACCTCCCTTCCCCTCCCTCTCCCTCTTTCTTTAGAGGTGGGGGGGTTGATGAAGGAAGGAAGGGGGGAGAGGACGGAGGGGAGAGAGGAGTGTGCCTTGCTTGGTGGAGAAGAGGGATGTGGGAACGCTGTACACGGGTGGTGACTTACTCTCACACTGGGATCCCCCCCCCCCCCCCCCCCCCCCCCCCATTGCGCAGTCTATCTGACTCCATACAACCTCCTCCCCCCCTCTATGGAGTGAAGGAAATATGCAACGTTGCGGGTCGAAACCCTTCTTCAGACCCGGCCCGAAACGTTGGCTATTTCCTTCGCTCCATAGATGCTGCCTCAAGCCCTGTCCCACTGCGCGAGTTCACCCAAGAGCTCCCCCAAGTTTAAAATCTCTGTGTAGCATCTCTATCCCTATCTTCAAATTCCCACTTTGAAATAAAATACAATTTTCGACTTAAAAATGTTGCGGCAGGATCGCGATTAGTCGATTCCCACGCATTTTCAATTGTCGTTCGATACAGTGTAATTTTCACACCTGGTTGATGTAGTTTTTTTTTAATATACAGTACATTACAATAACTAGTTTCAAGCATACCCGGTATTAAACACACAAACATTAAGGTGGTTACTGAAGTTACAAACTGTTATAAATTAATATAATTTCAAAGTGAAATAGGAGATTTCCGTGGAAAGAATATTTAACCAGAATATGGTGAAGTCGCTGCAAAATGCTCACTTAAAACAATACGCCGTCAACTCAGGATTGTTTCTTAGCCCTCTGACAGGTGTTTCAATCTCACCTCGTAGCTCGCTGTTAATCGATTCGACGCTATTAATTTTCATTCCTGGTCCGTATCGAACTTATCCAAATGTAAACGTTTCAAGTTACGCTTCTTGTGTGGTGGTAAGGGGAGGGGGTGCTAGGATAAAATACCATATATTTGCATTTATATAGCGATCCTGCTGCGAATTTTTTAAGTCGAAAGTTGCATTTTATTTCAAAGTAGGAATTGGAAGATAGGGATTTTGATAGGAAGGAAACGTTACAGCAGCTGAGTAAAAGATCGGTCAAATGGTAGGTTCAATGAAGATCGGGCGAGGGGGATTGGGGGTGGGGGAAACGTTTCTATAGCTTGGGACTTGTCTAAATGAGTACTGAGATGGATTATCATTCCACACCAGATTTCTTATACAATAATACCTTTTATGCGATTATCACAATAGTTTGTTGAATATGGATCAACGGACTCTGTATGGTACATGCTCGTAAATTAGTAAAACAAATGTTCTTTTTTAAGTACAGTTGTTTCTGGGATGGGGTGACTGATAACAAATAACGTACATTCTATATTTTGTCATAATGTGGCTGAAACAATGGTGTATTTTGTGATATTTATTGAGATAGAAAGATACAACTGAGTTTGGGCAAGATATTACCTTGCAACATTCTGTATGTCTGATAGATATCTTCTTCTTTTGTGTGGCGTGCACAGCCTAAAGTTGTTGGACAACTTGTTCTATTTGATCTTCCGTTTGTGCACGTCGAGTTGATTGCATTAGTCGAAACAGGGCGGACCACGTGAAGGTTGCAATCTTCCACTCCCTGATAGATATTGTGAAATGGAACTCAGAAATGATGGGAGGATTACATAAAACTATAATTCAAAGGTAATGAATATACAGAGTATTCTTATTTCCATCATGAACATACAATAGTGATATAGGACACCAGGTCCTACTACGGCAAACTCACGAGCTACTACGGCATGACTACGTGTTAAAAAGTGTCAAATTTTTACATCCTGAGTATATTTTACCACGTTTCCCAAGTACCTACTGTTAGCGCTAAGAAATGGCATGTTGGCCTTTATAACAAGAGGAATCGAATATAGGAGCAAAGAGGTCCTTCTGCAGTTGTACAGAGTTCTAGTGAGACCGCACCTGGAGTATTGTGTGCAGTTTTGGTCCCTTAATTTGAGGAAGGACATACTTGCTATTGAGGGAGTGCAGCGTAGGTTTACAAGGTTAATTCCCGGGATGGCAGGACTGTCATATGCTGAGAGAATGGAGCAGCTGGACTTGTACACTCTGGAGTTTAGAACGATGAGAGGGGATCTCATTGAAACATATAAGATTGTAAAGGGCTTGGACACGCTATAGGCAGGAAACACGTTTCCGATGTTGGGGGAGTCCAGAACTGGGGCCACAGTTTAAGAATAAGGAGTAAGCCATTTAGGACGGAGACGAGGAAACACTTTTTTTCAGAGAGTGGTGAGTCTGTGGAATGCTCTGCCTCAGAGGGCAGTGGAGGCAGGTTCTCTGAAAGAGAGAGCTAGATAGGGCTTTTAAAAATAGCGGAGTCGGAATATGGGGAGAAGGCAGGAACGGGGTACTGATTGGGGATGATCAGCCATGATCACATTGAATGTATGTGATATGAAAGTGAATTAGGTGTCAAATTAAACTTCTTTTTATGCTTCATCTGATAGGATAAATTGCAGACTTGATTTTTAAAATCTCAAAATGTTGTAACATTGCTAGAAAATGTACCTGCATTTGGAGGCCGAAGGTTAGGTTATTAGCAAAGAAAGATAGACTTTGTTATCCCTCAGTACAGCAACATCAAGAACGATGTTGCTTTACTGAGATATGGCCAAGTCTCTCATTGCTAGCAGCTGGTGGGAAGCGGCTGTAAAAGGACATCGCTGCTGGGGGGGGGGGTAAAAAGGTAAAGTTGCAGAGAGGGCAGGAGGGTTGACATGGAGGGGGTCGGCCGGGGATCATCCAGCTCAAAAGCGGGTCAGTGGGCGGTGGAGCTTACTCCATGTGTCAGGGCGAGTAACCTCAATTGATCCCTTGTTCGCGCTGACACAGGAGTAAGCTCCACCGCCCGCTGTGATGTTATCCATCACCCGCTGACCCACCCCGCTCTATGATCTTTGCTCTTGAGCTGGTCCCCTCACTGTTCAGACGGAGAGCACTGCCAGCGGTGAGCGGGCCGGCAGAAGGCGCTGAGATGGCAGTCGGTTCCACTATCTGGTGATGGAGGCCGCTCGTAGCCACGCGAGCTGCTCCCCTCCCCCGGCCACAATGCGGTGGCTCCGCACCCGGAGCGCCGCGGCAGCGGTGAGTGAGTGTTACTGGCATGAACCCGACCCCCTCCTTCTCAACGTTCCCGCAACTTTACCCCTGGCTAGACTCCCCACCCGCTGTGAAAGGAACTCTCCCCCGAATTGTCATGTTACTCACGACACGTGACTCATTTATAATTATTTATTTATATTTCGACGCAAATTTTTCCCAATTGGGCCATGCACCTCCTAAGGCTGGCCCTGTTCACCAACACCCTCTTTACCAATGTTGGCAGATGTTGATCAAATGTAATGACTAAATAAATGTAACAACTGCACTGATGTGAAATTTTTAAGTACAGCAAATCAGTGTTATTTGATTAGGGACAAAATTCTGCTGAATTCAGAATTCAGAGCCACTGAAAATAGGTATGTTACAAAACCTACCTGAATCGTCATTGGGAATCTGCCCTCAGCCATGGCCGCGATTTTGGCGCTGTTTGGAGGGGGCGGGTTTAAAACGCGATTTTTACTAGGCTGTACTAATCGCACATGTTCAGCCTAGTAAATCATTAACGAAAAATCGCTGCAAGACCCGGTCGCAAAAGGTATTATTAGTTTTATAGGCCTCGATAATATAGTTCTAATAATTTTAAAATTACTGTTTCATTCCGCAACCTCTCGCAGCCCCAGGGTTTTATAGAGCAAACAATTAAAGGTATGTACCTTATTTTTACATTAAATGGGGCATATATATAACCCTATATATCAAGTTATCTATAGCGAGTAGCTCATTTTGGGCTTTTTATATCCCGCAGTATTTTTCTCGGCATTTGAGGGCACTAATCCAGCGCTATGTCAACGTTCTAAACCAGCGCGTTCCACTTGAACCCACTAGAAAGCCGATTTAAATGGGCATTTATTTACAGCAATTGAACACTAAATTCCTTCCATTTGGCCTATAAATTAATGTAAATTAGATATAAAAATCATGTTATATTGTGAATTATTTGTGAATAATCTTTGGACACTTAGGCTATTTAAAAATGTTAATCTTTCCTTAAGAAATGGGCTTTTGATTATCCAAGATCACAGCTTTTTTGTAATGTCCATTGAAAATCAATAGGGAACAAGATGCTAATTTCCGAGTATGAAAATGGTCATAACTTTTTTAATACTTGAGATATGAAAGTGAATTTGGTGTCAAATTAAACTTATTGTTATGCTTTATCTGATGGGATAAATTGCAGACTTGATTTTTTAAATCTCAAAATTCTGTAACATTGCTACTGAAAAAAGGCTAAAGGTGTTTAATTCAATTTAGCTGGATTCTGACGCTTTATGCATTAAATAGAAACTGAAGGTGACTTTTAGGTGGGAGGTGCGGTGACTGACAGCTAAGGTTCAATTAATGTCTCGTTTACGTGTGGTTGGTTTTCTTCCGTTAACATGAGGATTTGGTTTAAAAAAAAGTCAGGGAGCAAAGTCCCTCATCGTCAGCCACAGCCTCAGGTAGTGACAGCTTTGCATCTACATGCTGGGCAATCTGATAGTCACAGCCAGATTAAAGGCTTTAAACATGTTTTTGTGGATTGGGAGTGGGGTCAAGTGAGGAGATGAGGAGGCAACATGAAAAACGATGTGATCTCGTTTAATCTTGTTTGTTTGTAGGCTGGTTTACAACACAACAACCAAAACAACCGAAACCCCACCTGGAGTTGATGTGAGAGTTCCTGGATTTGGGAAAACCTACCCACTGGAATTCCTGGATCCCAGCAAAAGGACTGTGGGTGAGTTCAGCTCAATGTGGATTGAGGGGATTGAGTATCAGAAATTCATGTTTTTGAAAGAGGTTCTAAATGTGGATCTTGATTGAGAGCTTGCTACGCCTGGATTAGTGTAAAGCAAAGGCCTGGATCCAGGTTTTCTTTACTGAACTTCAAAACTTCCCGACTGATTCCTGGTTGTGCAGTGCTTGTTGTTGTTCTTCTTCTTCTTGCGTATGGCGTGCACAGCCTAAAGTTGTAGGACAACTTGTTCTATTTGGTCTTATTTGATTGTGCACGCCGGGTTGATTGCATTCGTCAAAACAGGGTGGACCACGTGAATGTTAGTGCTTGTTAAATATTGGCATTAGCCGGGTCAGGCAACATCTGTGGAGGGAATGGACGGATGATATTTTAGATCCTTCTTCAGACACCTGGCATGACCGAACCTTTGCCTGTCCATTCAGCAGAGTTTCTCCAACACTTTTGTCTACCTTTGATTTTCCAGCATCTGCAGTTCCTTCTTAAACATTCCCTATTAAATAAGGTTGTTCCTTATACATCGGGCCCAAGGGCCATGCCACCCAAAGGGTTTGCATCGTGCCTTTCTCACTGGAGCTGAGAACGGCTGATGCAACACAGGCTGAAGATCTGACCAGGGTGGGGACAAAACACATTCACCCACTTGTTAATAGCAGCTTCCATTTTGATGGGTTTTTCAGTGCAGCGGTGGTGGGTCCAAGGCAAACATGCTGGTTTCACATGTTTAGCAGGGAATGAATAACTTGCATTTCACATTGCTGGCAGTTGTTGTTAATGCATCCATTTGGGTTTGTGTGAGGAGGCTGCTGGCTGCTTGAGACCCAGGTATGAGTGTGAATAGATTCAACCTGCATCTCAATCTCAACCCAGTAACTTCATTGTTTTTTTTAATTATTTAAAAAACGACACGTTATTTATCATGTGTAGGGAGGAACTGCAGATACTGGTTTAAACCGAAGACAGGCACACAAAGCTGGAGTAATTCGGTGCGTCAGGCCATATCTCTGGAGAAAAGGAATAGGTGATGTTTCAGGTCGTGACCCTTCTTTAGACTGAGAGTCAGAGGAAAGGGGGAAGAGAGATATAGACGGTACTTAGGACAAATGAATGGAAGATTAAGAAAATGTGGAGTCCACAATGGTCACTTTATTCATTATACAGTAAATACAATTGGTACTCTGTGATTCTCTTTAAGAGGCAGCACGTAGTGGGAGTGAGAGTTGAGCTGTGCAGGAAGAATCTGATGAAGAGAAGCCCATCTTACTACAACCAGGCAACATTGTGGTGCTTGTTTGAGTTCTGGTAATGAAGAATTCTACCAGATGACTTTGACATTCTGTTGCGGGAACCATCCAACCAAATTCACTGTCTTCTCCTTTTCATACTGACAAGGAGGACTCCCTGATAGAATCTAGCACTTTCCCATTTTAAATATCCGTGATTAAAATTCACTCCCAATCATGCACTTGGCCATCCTGTCCCAATCTCACACTCTGTGCCTCTGGGTCAGATTTTCTTTGTCGTTAGTTTAATTTAGAGATACAGCGTGGAAACAGGCCCTTCCACACCGACCCTCACTACTAGTTCTCTCCTACATTGTTACTCCAATGAAGAGCCATTTTACCACACCAAAGCCACTGTATAAATGTACGTGAGTCTAGAACAAAACTATGCAAACAGTGGGATGAAAGGAAGAGGAATTGATTTGAGAAGCTACTCATGTTTATCCGGAACTGTTGAAATAAATTCCTATCCGAATGCCTGGAACGCCATTGCTTGGAGGAAGAGTCATGAATTTGTGACGAGTTTGGCTTTTAGTAGCTGTGTTCTGGAGAGCTGGCAAGCCTGCAGATTAAAATTGGAAAGGCAGCAGAGCCTGGGGATAGTTGTTGTCAGATGGCATTACGGACTTTGTTTCCAGTTGAACGCGACAAGAGAGGCTCTCATGGGATGCATTAAAGCAGTCATCATGCATAGAATCGTACCATCCGTGAGCAGGCTACGCATCCAATTCTCTCAGCACCAGCTCCATGAAAGAGCTACCCGGATAGATCTTTTGGAGTTTGAGATGAATGCATTCAAAATAAATCTAGGTAGGCATGAGGGAGAAGGAAATTGTGATACTGAAGCAAGTTGAATGGAGCAAACATAGATCGTCAAATGAACTGCTTCATTGTTGTATAGTTGCAGGCAAGAAGTCCTGCTTTCTGCTGGTTGCTCGAAGATTGTGCATCTCTCTATAAGTGCTTGTGGATAGATGTGAGGTTTGTAACAGCTCGACTATTAAGTGGTTTCCACTTTGCAGAAATCAAGTGCAACATCCAGTCACCTCGTGAAGATTCTCTGAACTTGCAACAAGTTTCTGAGAAAGAAACTCTCATTTATCGCCACTGTTTGGGGGTGCTAGAATGTTTTGCCGGCAGTGAAGAATTTCCGAAGTCCAGTCATGGTCGTGGTGTGGGGAATAAAGCAGTCGGTTCATGCAGCGATAGTTCCTGGAAATAGCAATATGACCTCTACATTATTTATGACACTGTGATTATCAGATGTTGCATATGATCTAGGACATGGGAAATAGCTCCCTGAAACTAAACCAAACCACTGTTTAATGTCTTCTGTACGATATAACACCTCTGGCCATCAGGTTCTCTCTCTCTCGAGTGCACTGAAGAGACTGGAAGAATTTGTTTACATAGAGATTGGTACAAAGGACGATGGAGGAATTTGAGAAGCAGCTAAGGCCTTTGCAACAAATCCTCTCCCCCCCCCCACTCCTCCTATCTTCCCTCCTCCATTGAATTACCACCAGTCTCAGGATGTTCCTGTCATCAGATTCCTGAACGCCCCTTCCACAATCTAGGGTCCAGTCCTAATTTTTTGTTTTCAGCCTATCCCATCGTGAACATTGAACATTTTCTCTGGATCTGTCACACTACGATGCTGAGAAACTGGTATTTTTCTCTTCACTCTACCTGTTGTACCAGTGTTTGGTTTTAACTAAATTCATCCTTTGTATTATCAGATTTAATTAGATAGCTGTCAAACAAAAGCTTTTCATTGACAATAATAAATCTGAACCCATCTCCATCCTAAATGCACATGGAAACATAGAAAATAGGTGCAGGAGTAGGCCATTCGGCCCTTTATTCACATGGTGAATAAAGAATTCACATGGTGAATAAGGAATTCAATTAAATTCAAAACCTAGGCTAGCATTTCCAGTCTATGGAAATTTGTTATAAATGTTGAATGTTAACTGCTTCATATGTCGAGTTTGATATTGTGTATTTTAATATTTAGTACACTAAATGTAGAAGCAAATTTCAAATATTTGGTTTGTGCATTTGACTAATCAAGAACAAATAAATCTTCATTAGAACGGGTGTTTCGGGTTGTGGGGAGAAGGCAGGAAAATGGGATTTGGAGGCAGAGATCAGCCATGATTGAATGGTGGAGTCGACTCGATGGGCCGAATGGCCTAATTCCACTCCCATAACTTGTGAACTTGGACTAGAGATATCTTAATGGACATGAATACTTTCTGAAGGAGGTTATATTTTTGATACTTGGCACTTTATTCAAGGCAGCAAAGTCTTGAGTGCAAGCCAATACAGTAGGTTACTGTGGATGCTGACTACCTATGTAAGCACGTGACAATAATAGACCTAAAGCCTTCTCCACCTTCAATGCACGGTGAAGAATTCATTTAAACCTTCACATGCCCACCTCCTTTCTGAGATCCTTTAGTGCCAACTCAGTTGTGAAAGTATAAAAACAATGTTGGAAATCTCTGCAGGTCATGAATCACTGACATCCTGTTGAACTGATGGAAGTTTAGGCAAAATGGATTATTAACCATGGCTCAATTTTTGACAGGGTGGGTTCAAGGTAACATGCATGTTACCTAAAGCAAACTAGTAAACATAGCAGATTTCACTCCATGTGATTGTACTTCAGTGTACAGAGTCAAAGTACAGGGCCCTTCATTCACGTGAGGAAATGCAGTGCAAGAATTCTTGGAATTTCAAGAATTGAAATTCTCAGTATAAATCAGGTCTCTACAATCTACTGTGTTGCTTTAGACTAGAGCCAGAGCATGGGAAAGCAGCCCTGTCTATGCAACTGGCCATGCTCCAAGTTTAAATGAATCAGCATGTCTAATGGAAATCTTTCAGGCACAGAAGTCCTAGTAAACATCACTTCCAACCTTGCTTCCTTTTGGCAAAGGAACAGCTTCCTGTACATGCATGTGACTGGTAAAACGATCCGTCTAGTTTTTAAAGTCGAGTTACAGTAGATCCCTGTAAACAAACTCCCCAGGACTTCGGTACTGGAATGGCAGATTATCTGTAGTAACTTATGTCTAATAATGCCCCAACATGTTTTTATGTTATTTTATTTGCATGTTGTATAGAAGTATAACAAATGTTTTAAAATGAACCATTGAGTTTAATGGGAGCGGGGATCTAATCTCCAGTGCTTTTTAGCTTTTATGTTTCACTTTGCCAAAACAAGCTAAAATGTGAAAGCATTCAAGCTGCAAATGTACCCACGTTTTGGAGCTCATCAGATGCAGATACCCAGAGTCAATAGAGTCTTCCTCTCTGCCGCTGGAGGGCCTTTGCTGGTCAGGACACGTGTCGGGTTCAGCAGTTTAAGTTGTTTAAATTGAATACGTTTGGCATTCACAAACATTAAAAAAAAAACACTTCAGCGTTAGAAAAGCAAAACTATTTCATTCTTGCCACCAATAACTGAAACACAATAGCACCCTGCAAAATTAAAATACATTTTCAGAGACACAGGGTGGCACAGTGGGTAGAGCTGCTGCCTTGAAGAACCAGAGACCCAGATTCCAGGTCTAACTATAGGCGCTGTCTGTGCAGAGTTGTATATTTTCCATGTGACTGCGTGGGTTTCCTCTGGGTGCTCCAGCTTCCTCCTGCATTTCAAAGACGTGCATGTTTGTGGGTTAATTGGCTTCTGTAAATTGTCCCTAGTATCCAGCATGCAAAAGTGGGATAACATCTAGCTAGTGTACGGGTGATTGATGGTTGACGTGGACTCAGTGCGCTGAAGGGCTTGTTTCCATGCTGTATCTCTCAACATAAAACGGAAATGTCTTTTTATGGACTGTTGTTCCTTCCCATTGATTTTGATGGTCTAATCCACTGCAAGATCTTGGCCAGAGTTGCTCCCGTGCTGTACAGTACATGAAGAGTCCACCGTACAGATGTGCTGAGATCCACACGGAGCTGATTGAAAGGAAGAACTTCAGCTTGCACACTGAAGTCCCAAGCTTCCACAGAATTACTCTGATTCAGGGAGATGTTCTAACGTTTGACCAGAAGATGGAGACCCATGACTGGCACGATACCTATCTCAACCTGATCTTCACCTTCAGCTGTGCAATTCTGTGGTATTAAAACTGGTCCAAACATGCTAGCCTTGTGTTCCACTATTAAATTCTGTTGCATTTAGAATCCTAGAGCCATACAGCATGGAAACAAGCCCTTCGGCCCGACTTTCCCATGCCGACCAAGATGTCCCATTGGTGCTAGTCCCACCAACCCTCGTATGGCCCATATCACTATTTAGTTGAGTTTCTGCTGTGTTGGAAAGAGAAGAGTGATCTGTTCTAGAGTAACTGTGGACTGTCAATTACGGCTCTCAGTGCAGACTAATGATAACAGTATTTTTGACTTGTCCCCGCAGGGATTTACTTCTATACTATGGTGAAGTACATGGTGGACTGGGGCTATGTCAGGGACGAAGATGTCCGTGGTGCTCCGTACGACTGGCGGCGAGCACCCAGTAAGTGTAATCTAAGATCTTAATTTTTTGGAGACTGCAAGAAGGGATGTACTTTACTTTTTATGTGTCATGCGTGCATAGAAAACATTCCTCATGTTCAGGACGATGGCCGATTGTAAACCTGGTTTACCACTGGTTTTCCACTGTGACCTTGAAGGTCCTCGTGGTGCTTGAGTTTTCCAGAATAGTACTGAATGAAGACCAAGCATTTTCCCAGCTCCTGCCTGGTCTTAGTTTCCTAATAAAGTTCTGGAATTGGTTGCCAATTTAATCGGGTGTGTGGTGCAAGAAAAACTGGGATGTAATTTTTTTTTTTAAATAATTTCTACAACTTTGCATTCCACTAACGAGAGCTCCCTGTCGCAATGACCACAAGTTGACATGAACAAGTGAAGGATGGTCTAAGGGGCTTGTCCTGGGCACCAATGTCCACAGGAGCTGCTGGGGCCAGAGAACAGGCCAATGTTTCACTAACCTTGGCCAACACACTGGACCCGTTGCATGTAGAAAATACTTCATAGATTCTTTGAGTAACATTTGTAGTGGATAATTTTAATAAAATATATCACATCTGACTTGACATTTGGCGAAATGGATGAAGATAACAAACCACTTGCAAAACTTTTTTTTAAGTTATCTTCCTTTTTACATTTGTCAAAGCTGCCACAGCCAGACGTAAAAACAGTTTTATCCATGAGTAGTTGCTCTACTCAACAGCCAAAAATCTGTAGCCTTCCTTTGATCTGGTATTTTGTTGGTTCACATGCTTGATCAATGGTGTTTTATCATTAATGTTTTATTATTATTAATGTTTAGTGTTTTCTGAGTAATTCGTAACTGTCACTGTATGTTATGTTGTTACTTGTGGGCGGAGCATCAAGGCAAATTCCTTGTATGTGAATACTTGGCCAATCAACTTACTTACAACTACTACTACAACTACAACATTTTTTTCCCCAGTTCTAAACATTGTTTAAAAAGTGCGATCAAACATTGTAATGTTTTCTGTTCTGTTCCATGGATTAAGGTTAGTCTGGACTTGGACAACCTTTAAAAACATAATTGTGTTCTTGTCATTGATTTTGTGCATTGAGGCAGCTATAATTTCAACTCTTTTTAATATTTTCTCTCAAAGTCACTAACGTGGGAAGTAGGGAGGTGTTTGTTGGGGTTTGGCCCTCCTACCCTCTCCCTGTAATGGCACCTTTTCTCTCTCACTTGATTTCTCATCCCCCTTGTTTCTGTTTCTCTCCCTCTTCAGCACCATTTGAGGGAAACTTTTGAAGAAGCAAGAGGAGCTGAGTATAGGAGCAAAGAGGTCCTTCTGCAGTTGTACAAGACCCTAGTGAGACCACACCTGGAGTATTGTGTGCAGTTTTGGAGCTGGATTGAGGAGCGACATTCTTGCTATTGAGGGATTGGAGCGTAGGTTCACAAGGTTAATTCCCGGGATGGCGGGACTGTCATATGCTGAGAGAATGGAGCGGCTGGGCATGTATACTCTGGAATTTAGAAGGATGAGAAGGGATCTTATATAAACATATAAGATTATTAAGGGTTTGGACCAGCTAGAGGCAGGAAACATGTTCCCGATGTTGGGTGAGTCCAGAACCAGGGGTCACCATTTAAGAATAAGGGGTAAGCCATTTAGAACGGAGATGAGGAAACACTTTTTCACACAGAGAGTTGTGAGTCTGTGGAATTCTCTGCATCGGAGGGCGGTGGAGGCCGGTTGAGGAGAAGGCAGGAATGGGGTACTGATTGTGGATGATCAGCCATGATCACATTGAATGACAGTGCTGCCTCGAATGGCCGGATGGCCTACTCCTGCACCTATTGTCTATTGTAAGCAGCCTGAAGAAGGGTCTCAACCTGAAATGTCACCTGTTCCTTTTCTCCAGAGATGCTGCTTGACCCGCTGAGTAACTCCAGCATTTTGAGTCTATCTTCCAGGGAAATGTAAATGCCGTTCTGTTCCTCAACAGCACAGTGAATTTCTCTCCCTTCTTTTTATTTCCAGATGAAAACGGTCAGTATTTCAAGGACCTGCAGGAGATGATTGAATCCATGTACAAGCAATATGGTGAACCCATTGTCCTGATAGCACACAGCATGGGAAACCTCTACACCCTCTATTTCCTGAACCATCAGTCCCAGGAGTGGAAAGACAAATACATTAAGTCCTACATTGCGCTGGGGGCTCCTTGGGGAGGCGTGACGAAGACTTTGCGAGTATTGGCTACAGGTTAGTCATCGAAGAATGTCAAACTGGGAATGTGAAGCTCCTTGGCTGATCTTCACCAACAAGGGCGGCACAGCAGTAGATTTAGAAACATAGAAATTAGGTGCAGGAGTAGGCCATTCGGCCCTTCGAGCCTGCACCGCCATTCAATATGATCATGGCTGATCACCCAACTCAGTATCCCGTACCTGCCCTCTCTCCATACCCTCTGATCCCCTTGGCCACAAGGGCCACATCTAACTCCCTCTTAAATATAGCCAATGAACTGGCCTCAACTACCCTCTGTGGCAGAGAGTTCCAGAGATTCACCACTCTCTGTGTGAAAAATGTTCTCCTCATCGCGGTTTTAAAGGATTTCCCCCTTATCCTTAAGCTGTGACCCCTTGTCCTGGACTTCCCCAACATCGGGAACAATCTTCCTGCATCTAGCCTGTCCAACCCCTTAAGAATTTTGTAAGTTTCCATAAGATCCCCTCTCAATCTCCTAAATTCTAGAGAGTATAAATCAAGTCTATCCAGTCTTTCTTCATAAGACAGTCCTGACATCCCAGGAATCAGTCTGGTGAACCTTCTCTGCACTCCCTCTATGGCAATAATGTCCTTCCTCAGATTTGGAGACCAAAACTGCACGCAATACTCCAGGTGTGGTCTCACCAAGACCCTGTACAACTGTAGTAGAACCTCCCTGCTCCTATACTCAAATCCTCTTGCTATGAAAGCCAACATACCATTCGCTTTCTTTACTGCCTGCTGCACCTGCATGCCTACCTTCAATGACTGGTGTACCATGCCACCCAGGTCTCGCTGCATCTCCCCCTTTCCCAATCGGCCACCATTTAGATAATAGTCTGCTTTCCCGTTTTTGCCACCAAAATGGATAACCTCACATTTATCCACATTATACTGCATCTGCCAAACATTTGCCCACTCACCCAGCCTATCCAAGTCACCTTGCAGTCTCCTAGCATCCTCCTCACACCTAACACTGCCCCCCAGCTTAGTGTCATCCGCAAACTTGGAGATATTGCCTTCAATTCCCTCATCCAGATCATTAATATATATTGTAAATAGCTGGGGTCCCAGTACTGAGCCTTGCGGTACCCCCACTAGTCACTGCCTGCCATTGTGAAAAGGACCCGTTTACTCCTACTCTTTGCTTCCTGTTTGCCAGCCAGTTCTCTATCCACATCAATACTGAACCCCCAATGCCGTGTGCTTTAAATGCCGTGTGCGTTTTGCTGCCTTACAGCGCCAGGGACCCAGGTTACATCCTGACCATGGGTGTGGAGTTTGTATGTTCTCCCTGTGACCTGCGTGGGTTTTCTCCGGGATATCCGGTTTCCTCTCACACTCCAGACATACAGGTTTGAATGCTAATTGGCTTGGTATAATTGTAAATTGTCCCTAGTGTGTAGGATAGTGTTCGTGTGCAGGGATTGCTGGTCGGCGTGGACTAGGTGGGTTGAAGGGCCTGTTTCCGTGCTGTATCTAAACTAAATTAAACTAAATAGATATGCAGGAGTGAGAAATGATGAGATTGTGTTGATGTGGAAGAATGATCCTGACCTTGTGTTGCATGAATTTTTTATGTGCTGTTAATGAGCATGGCTTACACCTTGCTTAACCTTACAGGAGATAATGATCGAGTTCCTGTCATCAGCCCATTGAAGATCCGTGATCAGCAGCGGACTGCAGTCTCCACCAACTGGCTCCTCCCTTACAACAACACCTGGTCAATGGACACGGTATTCATCACCACGCCAACGTATAATTACACGATAAAAGACTATCAGAAGTTCTACCAGGACATCAACTTCAAAGAAGGCTGGCTCATTCGGCAAGACACCGAGCCGTTGGTGTACAAGTTGACTGCCCCTGGCGTCCCAATATATTGCCTGTATGGAACCGGAGTGCCAACGCCCGAGTCCTTTCATTACGTTTCCTTCCCCAATCAGGAACCCGTAGCCGTCAATGGGGATGGCGATGGGACAGTCAACCTAGTTAGTGCCCTAAAGTGCAAGGAATGGGCTGGGAAACAGAAAGGCAAAGTCTTCATGAAAGAACTGCCAGGAAATGAACATGTAAATATGCTGTTGAATATCTCTACAATATCCTATATCCAAAAGATCCTATTTAATTTACCTCCGCTGTGAATTCATAGTGACTACTCTGGAAGTCGGAGGAAACGTTTGTTTTTCTGAATCTTAACAGTTTTATAGTGACTTGAAGCACTCCATTGACTGTGAATTGGTGTGCGCATAACTACGGTTGCTCTCTGACTTCACTGGAACAGGACTGTGCATCAATCCAACTAATTCCCTTTCGCCAACAAAGGAGCCGTGGATAATTAGTGGCACCTTTATTCCATTGGTGCATGCATATTCCCAAAAGATGCTGCATTATCTCGATTCTCTCCATTTTATTGATTGTGGTGTCTGAACTGAATCTTCCTGATTTTGACCTGACATTGGAACAGGGGTGGGTCACTGAGCCTTTTCCATCATTGAACTGAACCTCATCATCTATCAATTATTTTTTTTAATAATCATTTCATTATAATGGAATATTGGGGTGTATGTTGGAGATTGAGGGCAGAGAGGGATTTGTGAAGTCCAGTGGTTTAGGCATACAACGAAGATTCACAGAAGCAAGTCTTGCAACCTTTTGATGTCAAAAAGTTAACTGCTTGAAGATGCATTTGATTGCAGGTTTGGCAAATCGTGCTACGATCCGGTAACAAAATGAAGGTGTGAACATCACCCCATTCGACTTCCTGTAGGTTCACTGTATAATAGACTCCATCCAGCAAAAAAAAACATATGCAGGATGGGAAACAGAATTGTTGTAGTGCCAAAGCTTTTTTTTTTTTGCCACAGATTCCAGCATCTGCAGTCCCTCATGCCCCCAGTGGTACTTCTGCAAAACCAAAGTTGAAGTACATGGACAAGGAAAATATCAGGGAGCAGAAATTCTGTCATCCCTATTATGACAATGGAGAATGTATTGAAGTACAAAGGTTACGTATGATTTCCACTGGATCCCATCCTTGTAATATTAACTCTTTGTAATTTAGGTTCCAACTCTTTATGAATACCTCTTCCATACATTTGCTTCTAGCTGTGTTTGCCAAACACTAAGTATGATACAGCTACCTCCTAATTTCAAACCCACCTTCTACTAGTTGAAAGCATCATTTCTGAATCATCTTTAAATTAAAATGGATGCAAGTGAAAGGGGAAAATAGATATCTTTTGCTTCCCTAAACCTTACGTCACTTGATTTGAGTGCAATTTCACAAATAATTATTCTAAAAAGACAATAAAACTTAACCTTTCCCATTTACTTCTGCGGAGGGGGTTGTTTGTTTGCTTTTGCCAAGAATATTTTAGCAGGATCGTGCAATATTTTGCTGTGTATTGAATGGATATATCTTTGTGCCTTCACTGTACTGAGGCCACGGCATGCCTATGATAGTCAAGATGTTTAAACTTTGTGCACACAATTTAATTTTTGTTTTGGGTGGGGAAAGAGCACAATTTATGGGTTGGTGGCGGTGAAATAACACAATTGGCTTGTGTGTACATTTGCAGAAAGGAAATGAGTCACAATAGACACAGGACACTTTCTTACTTGGAAGATGGGGGACAGCATCAAAGGGTATTGATGAGTCCATTAGTCTGTAGCCAGGTGATCACCAAAGCGTGCTTCCTTGCCTCTGCCCCATCACAGCAAAAGAAATAGCTCTCACAGAAGAATTTACACTTTTGCCACGTCTGGGGAACACAATTCTGAGTTCACCACCACGATAATTTATGGAGAATCGATAATTCATACAATTTGCAACACAACAGGTAAGAGAGGTTTATTAGGACATCTAGTTACTTGAGAGAAAACAGCCATGTCCCAATATACATTTTCAAAAGTTTCCAGACAATTCAAAGCCCAGGCTAGAATACCAGTTATGAAATTTTGTTATAAATGTTGGATGTTACCAGTTTCATATGTCGAGTTCAATATTGTCGTACATTTTAATATTTCGTAAACTGTAAATGTAGAAGCAAATTCCAAATATTTGGTTGGTGCGCTTGCCCAGCGATATCTTAATGGACATGAATATTTTCTTAAGGCAGTTATATTTTTGATACTTGGCACTATATTCAAGGCAGCAAAGTCTGGGTGCAGCCATAAAGCAGGTCATTGTGGATGCTGACTAAATTTGTAAGCTCTGCCGCCTTGTCCTTGTATTCTGATTGCTGATAACTGATTGGAAAACTAACATTAATTGCGCTGTCTCTGGGGGTGCAGCCCTGCTGTACCGGCTGCTCTTGGTAAAGGCTAGGCAGGGTACCAGAGGCACACTGCCGCGGATGGGATAAAACAAGCAGAGACTCTGGAGTAGGGTGGTGACTTGCCCCTCCCCGTGCTTTCTTCCAACCTGTGGCAGCGTGGTGGTTGGAATAGTGGGTCTGGCAAGACAGGGAGGTAAATCCAATTGTTACTACTTATAGACCAAACATTAATGTTTTGGACTGTAAAGCTGGTGGCTGAGTCTGATCACAATTGTGTATTCATGCTGTTATCTGTGCTTGTACAGTTCACATACCCAGCTTCTAAGAATGGTCATATTTAATCACTGAAGGCGCATTGCTGTAACCACTGCTTCTGTTTCTACTCAAGTGTTATATTTTTCAATGGTAAATAAACAAGTTTCACCTGCAGTGATTGTGTGCTGACTTGTGTATGGATTCTTTCTCCAGCAGCACTTGGAAGTACAATTCCAACTGGGGCCTGGAAGGGCAAGATTGCAACAGGATCAATGGTCAGTTTAGTACTATGGCTACATCTTTACCCTAACCAGAATCATTCATTTTTTTTACCTGTGCTTTGACAAGCACATCAGGTAGTTAGGATGAAGCTAGACACAAAATTCTGGAATAACTCAGCGCATCAGGCAGCAACCCTGGAGAAAAGGAATGCGTGACGTTTTGGGTCGAGACCCTTCCTCAGACAGGTAGTTAGGATGGTTACATCACAGACAATAAGGGCCAAAGTGCGTCATAGTCTTTTGTGCCATGAAGTGGTTTGAATTAAATTGAATTGAAAATGAATCCTTTATTTGTCATTCAGACCTTGCAGTCTGAACGAAATGTCTAATTGGCATTAATTACAAGAGTATTTACCAATCCCAAAATAAATGCCCACATCATTTGATGGGTTCCAAGAAGCATGGGTGCAAATTGCCCTGCATTTGTGCCACACCTGGAAAATCAACCCCATCACATCGACCACTGCGTCAGTTGTATCAATCTCTTCGATCTATGGTGCCTACCGCCATCATTGAAGATCCCCAGACTATCGTTAATCGGACTTTACTGTACTTTACCTTGCAGTATATGTTATTCACTTTATTCTGTATCTACACTGTGGGCGACTCGATTGTAATCATGTACAGTGTTACTGCTGACTGGATGGCATGCAACAAATAGCTTTTCATTATACTCCGGTACATGTGGCAATAAACTAAACTAAATATTATCCACAATTTTTCAGTAGGAATAAATTAGCTTTATTTTCCCTAACTAATTAGTTTCAAATTAATTCTCCAATTAATCTCAAACCAAGACAAGAATGGCCTGAACTGCAATTACTGTTCGGTTTCCTCGGCTTCAATGAGATAAATTAATTACCCTGCGACTCTTAGCCCTGAAAGGTATGTGCTTTCCAAAGCCTGAACGTATTTTCTTAAATGTTCTTTGATTATGTTTTTCAAACAATAAGGTTTTAGAGCTTAATCACACCACTCAGTCCCAATCTCCACGTACAAAGAACACCATTTATGATCTACTATTCCTCTTACAAAATTGGGAGATTTTTACGGTTTATTACACCTATACTGGATCTGGATGTAGTACGCTGAAAAGCTCTAGGTACTCGGCACTGGACAATTTTATATGGACAATTCTTACATGTGTGAGTCCAGATGGGCAACAGGAAAGTATTGGGGGTGGGGGGGGGGGGGTTAGGGGTTACCTGAATTTGGAGAATTTTAATGTTCATACCATTGGGTTGTAAGCTATTGAAGCAAAATATGAAGTGCTCTTCTTCCACTTTGAGTGTGGCCTCGTTCTGGCAATGGAGGAGGCCCGGGATAGAAAGGTCAGTGTGGAAATGGGATGGAGAGATAAAATGGTTCGCAACCGGGACATCCATTAGGCCTTGGGCGGACTGAGCACAAGTATTCTGCGAAATGGTCGCCGAGTCTGCACTTGGTCTTGCTGATGTACAGAAGGCCACATCAGAAACACTGGATGCAGTGGATAAGGTTAGGGGAGGTTTACGTGGCCCTTGTGATGGAGGCGAGGGAGGTGTTATAGGGACAGGGTTTACATCTATGGCTGCAGGTGAAAGTACCTGGGAGGGGGTAGTTTGAGTGGGAAGGAATGAGTGAACATGGATAAGTTGGGCCGAAGGACCAGTGCTGTATGATTTATGGTGCCTGACATTGACATTCCTTCCCAGTGTCTGTCTGTTTCTGATTTCCAACAGGGACAAGATTGTGCTTTTCACATATTACATCTTTCTCTTGAGAAAACCCTTGAAAAAATGTCAGGATAAATCGGCCAGTCTCAAGAAATTAAATGGCTTGAAACCACTAAGCTCGGATGGTCTTGAGACTAACCACAGATCAGTGGGAAATGAACATTATGTAAGTTTATACTGGTCATATTTGACCGACTTCTCCAAAATAAACCAAGAAAAATTCAAAAGCAGAAATGAAATTTAGTTCTGAGATTAAAGATAATAGAAGCCATTATGCAAGAATTATGAAAACATTTCATTATGCGGAACTGGCTTATACCATTTAAAAAATATCAATATTCAACATCTGCAGTTCAACATGACAATAAACTCACTTGAACTTGAGTAAGTACTGGAATGTATTTTGTATTTGGTAAATGCTGATGCCCCTGTACACTGCTAGTGACTGAATTAATGCTCGAGGTAGTGGATGGAGTGCCATTCAAATGGAGCGCTTTGAAATGTTGAGCTTGTCGAGTATTTTTGGACTTGCAATCACCAAAATCATCACGGCAAGTGTTGCTTCACACTCTTGACTTGTAGGTGCAGATGGTGGAAGACTTTGGGGTATCTAGAAAAGTTGCAGAATGCTTGGCTTCAAAACTGCACCAGGTGATTGTGAAAGATCCAGATATTAGGACAAGGTTAAAGAGGATGAGGGATTGAACACCAGAAGCATTTTACAATATTATAACGTCAGTTCGTTATAGAGCTTATCTATGCAAATGAAGTCTAGGACCCAGAATGAGTATATGATCTAATTTTGCACAGAACATTAGACTGGAAGTGGATACATGTGGAGGTAGAGGCAGGTAATATTAAAAGTTAAAGTGGATGATCTTTTTAAAGCAGAGGATATGTGAGGTGACATTCTGCTTGTGGTCAAATTGGATACATAGATTTGCTAATAGTCAGACTTGGTATCCAGTGAAGGTGAATAGAGAAAAGTATTGATCAATAAATGCAATTTATGGCTGTGGATAGTCTGAAATAATTGGTTTTAATTGATCTGAATGAAGTAAGACTATCCTTTGAGAGCAGGAACCAGGTTAGTACAAGTTCAGTGAAGTAAACTGCTACTATTTTTTTCAGGTGAGATAGTGTCGGGCTCCACCATTCACTATCGAATTAGGCATGTGTGCTTAGCTATGATGATATGAAATGTACTCTGATTGTGAAATGTAGATTTAGACGTTTAGATTTTAGAGATGGAGTATAGAAACAGGCCCTTTGGCCCACTGAATCTGTGTTGCCCAGCTATCACCCATACTATACCAATGAGCTACACACTAGGGACAGTTTTCAATCTTTACTGAAGCCAATTAACTTACAAAACCTGTACTTCTTTGGAGTGTGAAAGGAAACCGGAGCACCCGGAGAAAACCCACGGCGAATGTACAAACTCCGACCGGATCAAACCCAGGTCTCTGGCGCTGTAAGGTAGCAACTCTACTGCTTTGTTACTGTGCTGCATGGAAAGACTAAAATAAAATTCACCCCTTGGATTGAAGTTCCCAAAATAAGATCGCAGCTTGGGTGCGTGGCTATGACACACTTATTGATGTTTCTGAGAAATGACTCGGGGAGGCCCCAGTGAAATTTTCTCAGCGTTTCCTCTGATGTTTGGTTTCTGTGGTCAGCCTTTCTAAAAAATAAATTGCATTTTGAAGTCCATGAAATAAAAGAAACTCGGACCTAGCTTTGATGAAATTCCGATTTTTATGACTATCTGCACTAAAAATAGGTGAAATATTAATTGACGACATGGTGCACCTCTTGCGGTTCCATGCATAGATGACTACTTTAGTTTCTGATGTTAACCCAGTTAACATTTCAGGTTAATGACCCTTCATCTTTACTGATGTTCTCTATTTGAAGTGCCACGTGCTCTTGAAGTGTTTGTGTGACCCAATCCAATTGTCTCCTCCCTCTGTTCATTTAGAGTATTGCAAGTAGATTGTAACAATGAGGGAAATAATTGCTATACTAACTAAAAGATAACTAAAGTAGCCTCTATACTATGTTATATTTAATACATCCAGAACCTCAACCAGTAATAGACTATCTGGCTCAAAACAACTAACCATTTAAAAACACTTAAACAGGTATTATCCTTTATTGAAGTTGGGGTAACCTACAGAACTTTAAAGCAAATAGCCATAGTGAGGAAATAGGCCCTTCGGCCAAACTTGCTAACATTGGCCAACATGTCCCAGCTACACTGGTCCCACCTGCTTGCGTTGGTCCATATCCCTCCAAACCTGGCCTATCCATGTACAGTGCATTCAGACCATTTCACTTTTTCCACATTTTGTTACATTATAGCCTTATTCTAAAATGGATTAAATTAATTTATTTTAACATCAATCTACACACACTACCCCATAATAAAAAAGTGAAAACAGGTCTTTAGAAATGTTTGCAAAGTGATTAAACAGAAATAACTGAAATATCACATTTACATAAGTATTCAGACCCTTTACTCAGTACTTTGTTGAGGCACCTTTGGCAGCGATTGCAGCCTCAAGTCTTCTTGGGTACGACGCTACAAGCTTGGCACACCTGTATTTGGGTAATTTCTCCCATTCTTCTCTGCAGATCCTCTCAAGCTCTGTTGGGTTGGATGGGGAGCGTCGATGCACAGCTAATTTCAGGACTCTCCAGAGATGTTCGATCGGGTTCAAGTCCGGGCTCAGGCTGAGCCAATCAAGGATATTCACAGACTTGTCACGAAGCCACTCCTGCGTTGGGACCTTTCTGTTTTAACATTCAAACTACAACATTATAGAAAGTAGCTTAGTGTTCTTTGCAGATAGTGTCAGCTTGAAGTTTCAGGTGAAACTATTTTTTACTCTAAGAAACATTGAGAAGACTGCAACGACAAGTTATTCAAATCTTCAATCTTTGGTTTAATATGAAAGTCCATGAAAAATGGTTTATAAAAAGATAGACAAACAAAAATAGGAAAATGTTTAAATACAGTAAAGCTCAGCTGTTTTGCAATATTTTAAACCACTTTAGTGCATGTGGTGAAAATATTATAAACATTGTTTGTAACTTAGCAATAGACTTCGTCAGACCACTGACATTAAGGCAGTTATCTCCAGATATATAATGGCTTTTAAATTATTTGTGTTCACCCATTTCACTCCAGCGTTGAGTTCAAGACTAAATCTTATTTTTACACATTTAATTTTGTTGCTCCATGTAAAAGTGCAGTTACCTTCATTTTTCAAAAAGGACTAGTCCGTACATTGATGAACTAGACATTATGCGTGATCCATGACTGGCACTGAGGTAACGTCGTTGTTATAGCATTATTTCAGCCAGCGGTCAAGTTCCACCTTCAAGTTGAGCCCTCAAAGAGATTGCTTCCGTCGCTATCGCAAGGAAAACGAGAACACTTTGTTTCCTGTCTTGCATCGAACCTGATCTGCGTAGTGTTGGAGGATTCTGGCACTGTTTTCAAATTTATCCACCATGTCCTGCAAACAATAGCAACATTTCAGACTTGGGTTTGCATTGTATCAGATACACTGCCAAAACATATTGATTGGAATGTTTTCATTTTGAAATACAACACAAGACTTGAAAATTTTTAATTGTGTAGGAAGGAACTGCAGATTGTGGTTTACACCAAAGATAGACACAAAAAGCTGGAGTAACTCAGTGGGTCAGGCAGCATCTCTGGAGAGAAGGAATAAGTGACGTTTCAAGTCGAGACTTTTCTTCAGAATGGGTGTCGGGGGACTCTGACTCTCCTATTCACCTATTCCTTTTCTCCAGAAACACTTTAATTGCTCAGGTTTCTGTTATCCTTGAGGCAAATTGCACATAGCAGATCAAGTTCCACCCAGTCTGATATAATGATTTAAAAATAGTGCTCTCTGTTGGCAGAAGGGTAGTTTTAATTGCTTTAATCACCTACAGGGAAAAGTATGTTTAGCAAAATAGATTAAATAAAAGAGGTGAAGGTCATGATAGGTCACATAACAGATTAAATGAACAATAACAATGTGAAAAATGCTCAATTCTTATTGTGCTCAGGAAGGTTATCCCAGGAAGAAAGTGGCAAGCTTTCAGATGCAAATAGTAACATCCTTTGTGTTGTCTAATAAAACAGCATTATCATTACACATGAGACTGTCCTTTATTGAGGAGAAATTCGATGCAAGGAAAATAAAATGCTGTGTAAAAACTAGATTTAACAAATAGTTGAATCACCCTAAAAAAAAAGGGTGCCAGGAGTTATGGGTAGAAGGCAGGAGAATGGGATTGAAAGGGAAATTTAGGTCAGCCATAATTGAATGGCGGTGTAGACTTGATGGGCCGAATGGCCGTATTCTGCTCCAATCCACTGAATGGCACCACCAATGGCTGCAACGCCAACAGTCTGTCTGTCCCTCCTTTGTTGTTTCTTTTTAGTATGTGTTAAATGGAGCTTGTTTTAGTGTTCTCTAGCTTGTTTTATGTGGGGGGTGGGGGGAGACTTTTTTAAATCTCTTACCTCGACGGAGATGCGATTTTTTTTCCGTATCGTATCTCCGTCCGCACTGCGGCTTAACATCGAGGAGTTGGTAATCTGCATAGTTTTCTTCACTGCACCTTAATTGACAAATGTGACTCACATGTTTTGATTACAACATTTTGTACAGCCTGATTCGGGCTCCAAGCGGCGGGAGCTATAGTTTACAACATATTTTGCTATCAACATTTTATACGTGAAGCATCCGAAAACCGGCCATTTTTTCCAGGATGTCGTCTGACACCAAAGCTCGCGTTTGGCGCCAAACTTGACCCGAAACGACCCACGGTCATCTGTATACTGTAGCTGGAATGACCGGGGAGACAAAAACATCTGTAAATCATTTTAATTTAAGTTAAGTTTGGAGGGCTTTTATGAGGGATGGGGTAAACTTTAGCACCTGGTCGGAAGACAGGGGGAGCGGTCAATGCCTTACCGGGCCTGTGCATCTCCGCAGCGCTGTGCACCAGATCCATTGGCTGCGAGGCGCTCCAAATCCAGCGCCGCCCGCGGCCGGACGCCCCCCACCCCAGCTCCGCAAATAATCGGCGGCGTCGCAGCGCTGGGATACCAGCGGGATCGGGCAATGCCTCCCGCTGTGCGGTAAGCTAGGGCGCGGAGGCCGCCTTTCCCAACATTCGCGGATCCGTCAAATTTGGAGCGCCTCGCAGCCAGGGGTAGAGTTGCCGGGGTCGGAGCTTGGCGCCGCCCGCGGCCGGACAGAGCCCCCAGCTCCGCGATGTGCCAGGAACTTGGACTAACATTTATGCAATGATTCCCCGGTCTCCAGGGAGGAGGCAGTCGCTCCAGACTTTTCAAGCCGCCCGCGCTACCTACCTAATCTACGCTAAAAATCTTCCATTCGGAAATCCGAAAATGTCCGAAATCCGACAAGTGTCTGGTCCCAAGGCTTTTGGATAAAAGGTTGTGCACCTGTATAAACATTATTCATGACTGCCCAGCAATGTCTACTGTTCTTGTGGAAGGTTAGACATTGGATATTGAACCTGGGTCTCTGGCACTGTGAAACAGCAGCTCTGCCCGCTGTGCCATTGTGCCGCCCATAATTGTATTGATAAACTTTGACAGCTAAAGCTTAAATGTTCTCTCCACTCTTCTCAAATTATTGAATCCCTAAAAGGTTTGTTAGGTTAGGTTCCCTCATTTCCTTTAGCAACAAGCAACCAAACTAACTGTCAGCGATTATTTTACTCGCACAACACAGCGAGTTGTCAGGAAAAGGTAAAGAATGATACAATTCAGCAAAGCCAATTTGTAACTAAATGATTGACACTGGGATTTGACTTTCAAAGAAATAGGCAAAGTTGTGCCATAATGTTATGCAAGCCAACAAAGACCATTTTGAAAGGGCCAATTATGGCGACATGTTGGATACAGAAAAGGCTTTTCAAAATTCATTACGTCAAACCTGCCAAAATATGACTCTTATTTTTCCATTCTCTTCCTTCCTAAAAGATCCTATAAATATAACAGATATTTGATTTTAAGTGGTCAGATTTGCAAAAATAAAAAGACCACCAATATAGTTATTTGTTCTTTCATTTCAGGACTGACCTGCAACTCATGTTGGTGTTTCTCGAGTTCAGCAGTCAGATCCCCCAAGCACCAGGCCACACTGATGTGAAAGGAAGGGCTCTGTCAAAATTCAAGCAGCAAATTTTATACACATGAAAGAGTGCTTGCAAATGTTACAACACAAAGCCTTTGAAAAATGTCTTCTGTGTTTTCTATGAAAGATGAATGTGAAGGCTTTGGGACAAGACTTTTTTATGCAGTTACATTTAGAACACGCATCTACTGTTCTGTAGGACATCACAATGTTTTGAAAGAGTCATGAGAGGATCCTTACAAAAATAGTGCAAGCCTCCATACATACTTGTAACATCAATCATACAGCCCATGGAACTACTTTCCTCCAAGAAGCAGCAACAATCACAATGGTATGATTTTAGTTTAGTTTTGCTTAGAGGTATAGTGTGGAAGCAGGTTCTTCAGCCCACCGAATCCATGTTGACCTGCGATCACTCAAACACTAGATCCATCCTATACACAAGGGACAATTTACAGAAGCCAATTAACCTACAAATCTTAGGAATGCGGGAGATCGGGGCACCCGGAGAAAATTCACACAGTCACGGGGAGAACGTTTAAACTCCTTATAGACAGCGCCCGTCATCAGGATCAAACCTGGGTCATTGGTGCTGTAAGGCAGCAACTCTACCGCTGCGCTACTGTGCTGCCCTTTGCATCCTTAAAATAGTCTGGAAGCATTAACCACAAAAGGGAAGCTGATACAATGTCAAGATTTGAACTAGGAGGGATTAGTGGATCAGAGGCTTATTGCTGTATCATTATTACATGAACTCTGTTGGACCAGGAAACATAATACGAGAAGGTTCTGAAACCAAGGGTGCCGGAAAATCGGTGTTCGACCTGTATATTGTATAATAATGAACAATATTTATGTACCAAGATGCAAGATAAATAAAGAGCTCAAACCTTATGATAAGTTTTCAGGTTAAACTCCTCCATGGATTTATCCACTTCTTTGAGCAGTTCCAGTAGATAGTTGCTGCCAGCTGAAACCTCTAGACCAAGGAAGGTCCTGGCCAACAAGTAAAACAAAGTAGGCTCCATTATCTCAAGAGTCAAATGTAGGCTGAACATGAAACTATTAGAGCAACATCAAAAACCCTTCTTCTTCTTGCATATGGCGTGCACAGCCTAAAGTTGTAGGGCAACGTGTTCTATTTGATCTTATTTGATTGTGCACGCCAGGTTGATTGCATCCGTTGAAACAGGGTGGACCACGTGAAGGTTGCAATCTTCCACCCCATCAAAAACGCAAGACCAGCATTACCAGTGCTTCCCGCACGGTATGATAAAATTGAGCATGCCCATTAGCCAAGAGATCCAAGTCACCAAGTTCCCCGAGTAGAGTTCAGAATCTTGTAGGTAATCCTAAGTGAAGTTATTTTAGACTGAACTCAACTTGTGATTTCTAAAAACATTTGAGGCATGTCAGTCCCATAAAACAAAAGCAGGATATCAGAAGCAATCAAAGCCTCATGTCAGTAAAATCAGAATTAATTAGCGCAATTAACACCTGATGGGCAGCACGGTGGCACAGCGATAGTTGCTGCCTTGCAGCGGCAGCAGCACCAGTGACCCGGTTTCCATCCCGACTACGGGTGCAGTCGACACGGAGTTAGTACGTTCTTCCCGTGACCACGTGGGTTTTCTCCGAGATATTTGGTTTCCTTCCACCAAAGACATACAGGTTTCTGGGTTAATTGGCTTGCTATAAATGTAAATTTCCCTAGTGTGTGTTGGGTAGTGCTATGTGCGGGGATCACTGGTCGGTGCAGACTCGATGTGTCCGTTTCCGAGCTATGTCTCTAAAACAAAAATTAAAAAACTGATATCGGTGCAGAATATGAAACTGTGCCAGTCTTGCACTTCAGGGTTTGTTTCATAGGATATCTGATTAACTTCAACTGACGAATACATCATGTCAAGAAAGCCAACATTCATCATTGACTGACATTGATAACATTCATTATATTTTAACTTTGATAATCCAGTGGACAGAAAAGGGCATTGAACGTTAAATCAGAGAGATAAAAGTTGAGCCTCTATTAATGAGAGAATTTTGAATGGCGATTTATGAAGGCCAACATACATTCAATGTAAAGAGGTATGGTGATATTTAAGTATAAGCACCTTAGATTAAATGTACAAACTATTCATAAATATCCACCTTTACATCCTGTAAAACATCTGCTATCCGATCAGTGGAAGAATTTGTGGTTCCCAAATTGGACCTCAGGACCCATAAAGCTGGACTAGAATCAGGACATCCTCAATCCCAAGAGACTGCCAAAGACGAACTACCTAATTTCCATACATTACATATTCTGAGAGAAAAGCAGAACCATCTCATATACCCCATGGCTTTATTGAGTTCTATTAAACTGCTGAAAATCAAAGTTAACAATAGATTTGCATAATTTTACATTTATTTTTGAACACACAGTACATAGATGTTCCAATCAAAACAGAAAAAAAATAATTCATGCCGGTTTTATACCTGGTCTTCTCTTCATTAGTGTAGATCTTCACTTTATCCGAAAGGCAGTAAAACCTGCAGCAAAATGGAGATATTCCAGTTATTGAGTCTCATTAAAACAGGGAACATCATTTTGTGACATGGTTGTACATGGAACTGCATAAGTTAGTTTAGTTTTGTACAGTGGGGAAACAGGCCCTTCGGCCCACTGGTTCTGCACCGACCTGCAATCCTCGCACATTAACACTATCCTACACTCACTAGGGACGATTTACATTTATACCAAGCCATTTAACCTATAAACCTGTAAGTCTTTGGCGTTTGGGAGGAAATCTGTGAAAACCCACGTAGGTCATGGGGAGAACGTACAAACTCCGTACAGTCAGCACCCGTAGCCAGGATCAAACTGGGGTCCCTGGCCCTGTAAGGCAGTAACTCTACCGCTGCGCCACTCACTATAAGTGCATGTTCACTCTGCTGTCCTTGCCATGTTTGCCCATTAACCAAATCTATCTTTCCATGTCCAGTCAGCATTGTGACAAAACTCATGCAATGATGGCCTGATGGGGTCAAGACCACACAATGACCACTGTACCTGTCTTTGAACAAAAATGTAAAGGGGCTTCAATCCCCTATTCTTTCCTCATATCCCAGCAAAGTGCTGGAGTAACTCAGCAGTTCAGACAGCTGTGCAGGAGATGGGCGACATTTGGGGTCGGGACCCTTCTTTAGACTGATGTGGAGTGCTAGGGAAACCTCATTCCTACTCCATCAGTCTGAAGAAGGGTTCCGACCTGAAACGCTGCCTGTCCATTCCCTCGTGTGTAGGGTCTGAAGAAGGGTCTTGACCCGAAACTTCATCTACTCATTTTCTCCAGAGATCCTGCCCAGCCCGATAAGTTATTCCAGCAATTTGCATCCATCTCCTGTCCATTCCCTCCGCAGATGCTGCCTGACCCGCTGAGTCTCTTTGGTAGTTATGTACTGTTATTGTGTATATATATAATCAGTTATGATTGCTGAAACACAAATACATTTGATTTATTGCAGAGATATGTCCTTGCATCAACTTCACAGAAACTCCAATCGTACCTGTCAAAAAAGGTCATCTTTTCCTTTAACGACTCCACAAAAATGCTTATCCAATGATGGCGCAGTACCACGGTCTGTGACAGACTTACATGGAACTCCGTTACCCGAGTCATCGGCAGCTTGTGCACTTGCAGGTGTGTCAGTAATAGATCAATTAGTTCCACAAACTCCTCTTCAGGATAATCTGATGGAAAACACGTGCATATTAATTTTAAAGGCCCTGCACAGAAAACGGTTTAGCATCCATGAGAAAATGCTGCATTATTCTGAACCTGCTTGCTGATTAATGATTGATGGTTAGATTGCTTAGCCTGTGTTAATTATACCATCTTTGTTATTTGTCAAAGTCATATTTTATTGTTCTCTGAAATATGTAACTTCTGGCGACAGAAAAAAAGCAGCAGAACTAACAGACAGCACCCGTAGTCAGGATTGAACCCAGGTCTCCATCGCTGTATGGCAGTAACTCTACCTCTGCACCATTGTGCCCCCCCCCCCCCACAGTAGTAGGGGAAGCCACAGGTCTATACCCTCTGGGTAAAGAGATTTCTGCTGATCTCAGTCTGAAGTGTCTTATCCTGAATTCTGAGATTGAGTTGCCCCTATTCAAGAATCTGCTTCCTCCCCAACCAGGAGAAACATTCTCCACACATGTAATCTGTCCAACCCTGTCAGATTTTTGAATGTTTTAGTGAAATGTCATCTTGCTTGTCGGAACATTTTAGGAGAGCTGGGATTCATTCTTCGACTTCAAAGAAGTGTCCTGCCGTGTTAAGCACAGTTCATAGTTCAGCATGTAACAAATACAAACATTTCAATACAGGGTACTGCATTGTTTTCCAACCCGCTTTCTATTTAATCTGCATGTTGATACCACCAGAGGGCATCAGTGGTGCACCAATACACCAAAGGGGAAGTACTGTATTAAATTGTCAGATGATCTCAAATCCAGCATTGCATGGACAGAACTTCCTTCTAGCTAAGCATTAGGATGACTGCAATCATCATGCTGTATCCCGACTCATATGTCCCATCTCCTCAACACCTCGACAATTGTCAACGTTCTTTTCAAATGTCTCCATTCTGCCATCTTTAATCCTCACCACCCCTAACATTATACATATGTACATATATACGAAGATAGACACAAAATGCTGGGGTAACTCAGCGGGACAGGCAGCGTCTCTGGAGAGAAGGAATGGGTGACGGTTCGGGTCGAGATCCTTCTTCAGATGAAAAGTAGCGATCCGATACGTCACCCATTCCTTCTCTCCAGAGATGCTGCCTGTCCCGCTGAGTTACTCCAGCATTTTGTGTCTATCTTCATTTTAAACCAGAATCCTTCTCTCCAGAGATGCTGCCTGTCCTGCTGAGTTGCTCCAGCTTTTTGTCTCTATCTTCGGATATAAGCAGTGAAACTAGCAAAATGACTCAAGGGTAATCTCAATTCATGCACTCCTTAATTCCCTCACTTGGTTAACCCCTTCCCCAAGATAACAGCAGAGACATTGTGGCGTCAGCATTGCCCCTGTACATAGGACTATAGCTGAAGAAGGGTCCAGATCCAAAGTGTTACCTGTCTATGTTCTCCAGAGATGCTTCCAGACCTGCTGAGTGACTCCATCATTTGGGTCTATTTTAGTTTTTACTTTAGAGATACAGTGTGGAAACAGGCCCTGGGGCCCCCCAGCAAGTCCGTGCTGACCAGCGACCTCCGCACACTAACATTATCCCACACACAGTAGGCACAATTTACAATTAAACAAATCCAATTAACCCATACGTCTGTACGTCTTTGGAGTGTGGGAGAAAACAGGAGCTCCCGGAGAAAACCCTCGTGGTCACGGGGAGATTGCTCTGTTATCAGCAGCAGTGCATTCAACTATCAATTCTGGATTCCCAAACGTCACAGAATTTCATTGCTCTGTTATCAGCAGCAGTGCATTCAACTACACCATCCTAAACTGGAATTCAAACCTCCACAAAGGGTGGCGTGTGTAAGGTACGAGCTGCTGGAGGAGGTGGTTAAGGCAGGTACAATTGCAATGTTTAAGAATCATTTAAACACGTACATGGATATAATAGGTTTAGAGGGATATGGGCTAAACACAGGGAGGTGGGACTAGTGTGGATTTGACATATTGGTTGGTAGGGCAAGTTGGGCCAAAGGGCCTGTTTCCACGTTGCATAAATCTGACTCTACTTACTTCTTCGAGACACTTTTAAATGAATCTGACCCTTTTACTTCTTCGAGACACTTTTAAAACTCTCTCATCTTAAAAATCTCTAATTTTCTTCTGACATAGCCCAAACATTTGTTTGATAACGTTTCTGTGAAGAGCCTTTGATATTTCTACTACATTAAATGGATCACATGAACAGAAATTGTCACTTTTGTAGAACATTTCACTTTGAGTGATGATAAACCTGGACCCATTTCCATAACAAATCTGTTCCTGCTCAGCTGAGAATCATAGCTCCAGCAAAAGATTAAAGGACCACATATTCTACTTGTAATAATGTACACAAAACTTTTCTCTTCATTGTCAATTATTGTCAGCAAAAAGATGTCGGTTCTGGGATTAATTTCATTTTTATTCGTGGAGTCAATACTGTTCAAGTTCAAGTTTGTGTTTATTGTCACTTAACCACCAACTAAGGTACAGTGAAATTTGAGTTTTGACTGTTGAAATTTGGCTGTTAGGCATCTTGAAATAATCAGAGGATGTGGCGATAGGATATAGAATTGTTTCTGTTTTTCATTTATGACCTTCTTTCCATCATGTCTGATGGTTACCAAAAATGACTTCAGACTCTTCATCAGCTGGGCAAGTGGGCTGAGAAATGGTTAATGGAGTTTCATGACAATATGTGTGAGATGTTGCTTCTGGGGAAATCAAACTAGGGCAGGACCTCGGAGCCCTGGGGAGTATTGTAGAGCAGAGGGATCTAGGAGTGCAGGTACATAGTTCCCTGAAAGTGGCATCACTGGTAGATAGGGTCGTAAAAAAAAGGCTTTTGGTATGTTGACCTTCAACAGTCAGGGTATTGAGTATAGAGGTTGGAACATTATGTTACAGATTTATAAGTCAACGGTGATGCCACATTTGGAGTACTGTGTTCCGTTTTGGTGCATTGCCATAGGAGGCATATCATTAAGTTGGAACGAGGGCAAAGAAGATTTACGAGGATATTGCCAAGAATTGATGGGCTGAGCTTTAGGGAGAGGTTGGCCAGGTGAGAACTTTATTCCTTTGAAGGATGGGTGATCTTATAGAACTGTATAAAATCTTGACAATAATAGATAGGATGAATGCACAGTCTTTTTTTACAAAGGATAGGGGAATCAAAAACCAGAGGACTTATCTAAGGTGAGAGGAGCAAGATTTAATAGGAAACTGAGGGGCAACTTTTTCACTCAGAAGTATGTGGGGAGCAGTTCCATCATGCCCATTACCCTTGTCTTATAGGCGGTGGAAAGATTTTGGGTTATCAAGAAACGAGTACCAGGTTTTAGGATACTGAGTCAATGATCTGCTCTTGCCGTCATTGTGTGGCTGATCACAATTAATGTTATCACCAATAAATCAATGAACGTATTTGTTGATGTAACTCACACTCCACATAGACCAGTGTTGACCAGTTCCCTCGTTGGTGCTGGAAGCTGCGGATTCGACCATCGTGTTTACTGCTATCGTCTAGGTGCTCCTCTGATTGCGAGAACATTCCCATCACACTCTCTGGGATTGGCAGGCGCTGGGACTTCACTCTGTGCGTCAATCACCGATTGAAATACAAAACAACACACTTTTATAATCAGCCCGAGCACTTCCCCGCCATTTATGTGCGGCTAAAGGACACAAAAAGCTGAAGTAACTCAGCATCTAGGGTAATTAGGGCGGGACAGTGGCGCAATGGTAGAGTCGCCGTCTTACCGCGTGAGAGACCCGGGTTCGATCCCGACCAAGGGTGCTGTCTGTACGGAGTTTGTACGCTCTCCCTGTGACCGCATGGGTTTTCTCCTGGTGCTCTGGTTTCCTCCCCCACACCAAAGACGTACAGGTTTGTAGGTTAATTGGCTTTGGTAAAATTGTAAATTGTCTCTGGTGTGTAGGATAGTGCTAGTGTAGTGGGTTTTTTTTTAAGTTTTAAGGTAGTTTTTTTTATGTTTCCTGCAGCGCTGTCTAGCAATTCAGATCACTGTTCAAGGTAACACTCCAACTACTGTACCGCTGTGCCCTTCATATTTACGAGCTTCAGTGTTTCAGTCCTCCTCAACCCCACACTGATTCAAATCCTGCCTGCACATCAATGTAGTGGTGAAACCCAAACTAGGGATCTGTGAGCAGATCTCAATGGTTCAAATATGCTCTGCACAGTGAAATTCTTTGTGCATAGCTCATACATGCAGTCGCTATATTTTGGCACCATTTACAAAAAGAAAATGAGAATGTCCACAGTTCAATCCACATGCTGAATGTACTGGAGCGCCCCCGATGCAGATAAACTCCAGGTAACCCCCAAGACTTTGGTGCCTTCCCTCACAGTGGGAAAATTTAATTCTGTTGTGTGGGGATGTTTTTATGTTGAATTCTATCGTGTATTGTGTTCTTTATTTTTATTGTATGGCTGTATAGTAATCTCATTTCACTGTGCCATCTGACACATGTGACAAATAAATCTATCTTGTATCTTGTATGTAGGCTGCTGCAGGGCCTCACCCATCGCCCTCAACAGGTTTGTGCCACAAACTGACGTCCCTCTCCTTGCCCGACTGCCTTTGTGTCGTGGGGACGCTTTCTGCAGGCGACCTTGTGGGTGATGGAGGCAATACCCCAGTCCATCTCCTCCTGGCCCATTCCTTGTGTCCCACATCGCCAACGGCTCCCTCCCCCTCCTCCACTCACCTTTGGGGCCCAGCTTGGAGGCTTTTGAGCTTCCCGCACAGGCAGCTGGATCCTTCTTCGCAGCAATGAACCAGGCTTGTGGCCGCGGGCAGCCCGTCAGGTCCATCCTTCTCCAGGGAGATCTTTGGAGAGTAAGTGGAGCTTGACAGAAATGTTGATCTTAATTTTCCATCACGTTGCTGTTGTTTGAGAGTAGACTAACTTGGACCAATCAGGTTTGGATTGGTCGTCCTTTGTGTGAGCAGGCCATAACTGGGCAATTTTACACATTATCAGGTGGATGTCAGTGCAACTATCGGCTAAAGACACAGTTAGCCCTGGAATGCAAGTGTTCAGTTCTACAACATGGACATGGTCTGCTCTCAATGTCTTTCGTGTCATGTGTCAGAAGGAACCGCAGATGCTGGTCTACACACCGGATAGACACAAAAAGCTGGAGTAACTCAGCGGGACAGGCAGCATCTCTGGAGAGAAGGAATGGGTGATGTTTCCGGGTCGAGACCCTTTGTCTGCAGAAGGATTTCGACCCGAAACATCACCCATTCCTTCTCTCCAGAGATGCTGCCTGTCCCGCTGAGTTTCTCCAATTTTTTGTGTCTTTCTTGTCTTCATTGTTCTCAGCCGTTTCATAACATTAAATGGGATAAACCAACTGGCTAAAAACTAGCAGAAACAAGGAACTGCAGATGCTGGTTTACAGGACACAAAGTGCTGAAGTAACTCAGCGGGTCAGGCAGCTTCTCTGGAGAACATAGATAGGTGAAATTTCGAGTTATCATGACTCTTAAAAACAAGCTTCATTTGTGGGGATCTCAGGAGGAAGCTGCGATAGACAATTCTCCTGTTTAAGAAGGAACTGCAGATGCTGGAAAATCAAAGGTAGACAAAAGTGCTGGGGAAACTCAGCAGGTGCAGCAGCATTTATGGAGCCTATTTCCTTCGCTCCATAGATGCTACTGCACCCGCTGAGTTTCTCCAGCACTTTTGTCTACCATGGAAAATTCTCCTAACTCTTCTCGCTGAACATTGGCGTGGATAAGCTTTTCCCATTGAGAGTAGGGAAGATTCAAACAAGTGGACATGACTTCAGAATTAAGGGACAGAAGTTTAGGGGTAACATGAGGAGGAATTTCTTTACTCAGAGAGTGGTAGCTGTGTGGAATGAGCTTCCGGTGGAAGTGGTGGAGGCAGGTTCGATTTTATCATTTAAAAATAAATTGGATAGGTATATGGATGGGAGGGTTATGGTCTGAGTGCAGGTAGATGGGACTAGGGGAACATAGGTGTTCGGCACGGACTTGTAGGGCCGAGATGGCCTGTTTCCGTGCTGTAATTGTTATATGGTTATATGGTTATAACATAAAGTGAATGTTTCAGCCTTATCTTGAGAACTCACAGGTGAAATAAGAGTATTCTCAAGGATTTCAAAAGGCATTTGGTCATGGAGGGCATCAAGCAATCCTGGTAGCAACTAAGCCAATGGGTATCGATGGCATGCACCTCAACGGTTGGGTCATGCCTCACACAAGGGAAGATGGTTGTGCAGGTCAATCACCCCAGGGAAGGTGAGGAGGTGACAGTGGAGGGATTGGAGGAGACGGTGGTGAGGGAAGGAGTGGACATGGTAGTGACGGCAGGAGTAGAGGGGGAGAGGATGGGGGGAGAGGGTAGAAGATGGAGAGATGGAGGATAGAAGAAGGGGAGGGAGAGGGAATGTTTTGGCGTTACATCTCCAGCCCAGACCCAACAAGCCACTGAATACTCACTCCTCGCTGCAGGCGGCGGCGGCTCCAACATCTACCCGGACCCCCGGCCGCGGCTCCTCTTCATCCTCCTCACTGCTGCTGTAATTCACCAGGAACATCTCGCCGCCGCCGCCCTCACTCACTCACGCCCGTTGCCTAGCAGCACCCGCCGCCGCCATGTCAGTCCGAGTGTCACCCGCTGTCCTCCGGCCGGATGGTTGCAGCGAGCGGCGGGTTCCGCGTTCAAACCCGTCACCTGGAGCCACCCCACCTCCTGCAACATGTCTGCAATATAGAGGCTGTAACAAGCGGTTGTGTCAAGCCTCGTTGGCTTTGTTGAACTTTGTTTGGTGCCTCACAACCAAAGAATCCGTTTTGATTTGTGCCCCTTCTTGTTTTGCAAGGAAATAAAGGACAGCTTTTTCTACCAGAAATGGGATAGGTGTGTATATCTCACCTGTCTTTGGTGAGGTTGGAGATGGACTGCGGGTCAGGACATTTGAGGCTGTTCATACTAGGACAAGTCTTGGCTGTGTGTGCCCTTCAGTGGTAAATGGCAAAGATAAAGCCATCAAAAATACATAATACAAAACGCTGGAGTAACTCAGTGGGTCAGGCACATCTCTGGAGTAAAGGGTTCCGAATAGGTGATGTTTCGGGTCGGAACCCTTCTTCAAACCAGCAACTGCAATTCCTTCCTAAACAATATATAGTGACTTGTAGCTAACTATTACCTGATACAACAGTGTGTCAAAGTCATGCTATGTTGAAGACTCAATAGTTAACTGTGTACTTACATACTCATGGCTTGTCCCATATGCCAATATAGAAGAGGCCACACAGTGTATCTGAAAGCAGACTTATTCTATAGCAGGCCAACTCAAATCAGTGGCTGGTAAGATATCATAAATGATGTCTCTGCAAAATCTTTCGAGTCTGCGGAAAGGATAAGCAAAGTGATGTAAATGTCTTCACCCTATCCAACGCCTCCAACATTGAGGAGTTAATTACACTCATTCACCTCTTCTCACCAGACCATATTGTTTGCACGCTTTGGACTTTACTTTAGAGATTCAGCGCGGAAACAGGCCCTTCAGCCCACCGTGTCCCTACCAACCAGCCATCACCTCATACACTAGCATTGTCCCACAAACTAGGGATAATTTACAATTTAACCAAAGCCAATTAACCTACAAATTCATACGTTTTTGGAGTGTGGGAGGAAACCAGAGCATCTGGAGAAAACCCACTTGGTCACAGGGAGAACGTACAAACTCTATACAGACAACATCTGTAGGCAGGATCTAACCCTGGTCTCTGGCACTGTAAGGCAGCAGCTCTACTGCTGCACCACTGTGCCACCCCTTACATTCACATACTCTGCATAGCTTGTCCTAAATGCTAATGGGCTGAATGGCCTAATTCTGCTCCAATGATTTATGAACATATAAATTCTGTATTAGTGAACTTTTGATGTTTGCAATAGGAAATTCTGTGATCATTCACTTGGTATCAGATGCAGTCCTTCCTTATATTGAAATATGGGGCAGAAACATTTAAAACACTGTTTGGACATTATAGACAGATCAACCCGTACAACCTTTGCCAATTATTCGCCAACTATAAGGCGCCACCAACATAAAAATTGACCTTCAGAGGTTCAATCAGTACCACGGCACAGTGAGCGGGGCTGCTGCTTCAAGATTTAATCCTGACATCCAGTGCTGTCTGTGTGGAGTTTATACACATTCTCTCTTTGACCCTACGGGTTTTCTTCAGGTGCTCCAGTATTCTCCAGGGTGGCACAGTGGCACAGCGGCAGAGTTGCTGCCTTGCAGCGCAGGAGACCTGGGTTCGATCTTGACTATGGCTGGTGTCTGTACGGACTTTGTATATTCTCCCTTTAACCATAGGGGTTTCCTCCAGGTGCTCTGGTTTCCTCCCACATAACTGGCCACCGTAAATTGAATCTATTTTGGAGGACCTGCATGGTAGAATCATGGTTGATGGGAATATCAGGCAAATTTTAAATGGGTTTACTGTGGGATTAATAAAATATTGGTGCTTGTTGATTGGCGTGGGCTGAAGGACTTCATACATTCATAAGTTATAGGAGCAGAATTGGGCCATTCGGCCCATCAAGTCTACTCTGCCATTCAATCATGGCTGCTCTATCTTTCCCTTTCAACTCCATTCTGCCTTCTCGCCAAAACCCCTGACACCCTTACTAATCAAGTTTCCATGCAGCGACCATGATGTCCACCACATTGACTTTGTTCCCACACTCTGGAAAAGGAACTGCTTTCACTGAAGTTTCGTGCGTTCCCACGACAAATTTGGTCAGAGAGCTTGTGTCAGTCATTCTCAATCCACACAATTTATGAGGTGGTGGGGGCGGGGGGGAAGTGAGTGAGGGGGGGGGGGGGGATATAAATGAACCGCAATCATCATGTGAGAGTTACTTACGTGTTCCAAAGTCACTGGTAAGCAAACAGAAGTGTCAGCGTTTCTGAAATGGTTACAGAAGTCACTCACCATGAAAGTTAGCAGCAACAGGGGACACAGTGGCACAGCGGTAGAGTTGCTGCCTTACAGCGCCAGAAACCCAGGTTCGATCTTGACTGCGGGTGCTGTCTGTAAGGAGTTTGTATGTTCTCCGTGTGGCTGCATGGGTTTTCTTTAGGTGCTCCAGTTTCCTCTCATACTCCAAAGGCACACAGGTTTGTAGGTTATTGGCTGTGGCAAAGGTTGTAAATTGTCCCTAATGTGAAGGATAGCACTGGTGTACAGGGATCACTGATCGTCGCAGACTCAGTGGGCTGAAGGGCTTGTTTCCACATTGTATCTCTAAACTAAACAAAACTAAACTAAAGAATGAAACGCCTAAGACATAAGTAGGCCAGAGGATTATTATTTATTTTTTTTTAATCAAAAATATTTATTCAAATATTAAAATAGTATTTACAATACAATAAAACAAAACATCACCATAATACAAGACGAACAAATATGCTAAGCAACTGCTAAACAACTATATTGCAATCCTTGTCCAGGATACATTCAACCCCCCTCGGTGCCCAGCGGTCGAGGAACTCCCTCAGGGTGCCCGTAGACAGGGCGTATCCTTTCTATCTGCACCCGGACACGGACGTATCCCCGGAAAAGGGGCAGGCAGCCGGTTCGGGTAGAGCCCTCCACCGTCTGGTGCCTTGACTCGCGATGGCCAGCTTGGCCAGGCCCAGGAGCAACCCAACCAGGACATCTTCAGCCCTACCCTCTCCCCTATGCACAGGGTGTCCAAAGATGAGGATGGTGGGTGAGAAATGCAGCCAGAAGGCAAGGAGCAGCCCGTTTAGGTATTCAAACAGTGGCTGCAGCCTCACACACTCCATGTAAGCAGGCCAGAGGATTGGAAGGGATTTTAAAAATCAGTAAAACAGCATCAAAAAGTTAATGAAGAGGAAGAAAATAGAATATGTGCGGGAAACCATTAAGAAATATCTATTAATGACTGTAAACAAAAATAGCAAGTGTAAACATAACTCCCTTAGAGGCAGGAATTAAAAGTTAAATGAGAAACCAGCAGACATGTTGAGTAAACACTTTCACAGCTGAAGGTACAAAGGGTGTACTGGAATTTTACAGAATCACGTCTGACCAGAGTGAGGAACTAAAATGAACAGTGGAAAATTACATACAAGGACTGACAAATTTCCTGGCCCACGCACAAGTGCTTGAAAACAAGCTGGCTGCAGAAGAATGGGGGCGATCTCAATGAAATGTATAACATTGTACTGGGACTTGGCAGGATAGATGCTGATGGTCGCTGTGGCTGGGGTGGCTCGAAACAGGGGTCACAGTCTCAACACAAGAGGTCAGCCATTCAGGACATAAATAAGAAAACATTTCTTCTTACAATAAATACATACATGAAAACAAAAATAGGCAAAAATGTTTCATATATTCTCAGTGATTATGCATTCGATAGTCTCATATACTCAGTAGTTCCGGGTAGAGCCACTGCCTCACAGCACAGCCGCTTCCTCCAATGTGTCAAAGACGTGCAAGTTTGTAGGTTAATTGGCCTCTGTAAATTTTCCCTAGTGTAGGATTGTGCTAATGTATGGCGTGGTCGCTGGCCGGTTTGGACCCGGTGGGTCAAAGTGCCTGCTTCCATGCTATATCTCTAAAACTAAAACTATGTTTAACAAAAACGCACTTGCAACTCATGTGATATCTCTTCTGTCGTTTGATTCTGCCCCTCAATGTCCAGCAGGAGAAGGACCCAAGACTGTGGTCCTCCCCCATTGAGCCTTATGGAAGATCGAAGGTAGACAAAATTGCTGGAGAAACTCAGCGGGTGCGGCAGCATCTATGGAGCAAAGGAAATAGGCACCATTTTGGGCCAAAACCCTTCTTCAGATCCATGAAAGATCTATGAATTCTAACATTGGCTCCTGTGGATAGAAGATTCACTCAGAGTTTTCCTTCAGATCAAACTTCCTTTATTACAAACCAATGTCACCAGGGAGTCACTCATGTTTGAACAAATGCTCCCTGAGCTGAAGTTTGCATTACTTCTGTACTTATCCTTATCTATTTTTCTCTTATCTCACATTTGTCTGTGTGCTTAAATACACAGTGTCGTGCAAAGCAGTTTGCAATGCACTGGGTCTCTGTGTGCAAAGAGCAGTGTGCAGTGCCTCAGCTCCTCGTGTGCTACATAAACCGTGTGCAGTTCCGTTTTGCTTTTATGCACACGATGGTAAAATCCCTGCCTGTAGCTTATGGGTCGGTTCCAATGTTAGTCACCATGTCTCCGTTCAATCTGAGTTCACGTCATGGTTTACAGACATGTTAACCCACTCAAACCGCTTCCAGATGATCCCACAGCCAGAATGCACAGTCATTTCCCATTTACAGTATTTCATTAACTGTTAAATTGCCACAGTTGTCCTTGTGTGGTACACAGTTGAATCAGCAATATCTGCATCACATTTTATAGAATTCACTACACTTTCCTTCTGCACCAAGTGAAACGACCTGGTTCGTTTCAAATGGTGGAGTTGCGGCCTCACAGCGCCAGAGACCTAAGTTCGATCCCGACTACGGGTGCTATCTGTACGGAGTTTGTACGTTCTCCATCTGACTGCGTTGGTTTTCTCCGGGTGCTCCGGTTTCTTCCCATGCTTCAAAGACATGCAAGTTTGTAGGTTAATTGTCTTCAGTGCTTAGGATTGTTCTAATGTATGACTTGGTCGCTGGCCGGTGTGGACTCGGTGGGCAAAAGTGCCTGCTTCCATGCTATATCTCTAAAACAAAAACTATATTTAAAGAAAACACGCTTGCAACTCGTGATATCCCTTCTGTTGTTTGGGGTGGGGGGGGGGTCTTACAGGAATTCTGCCCCTTAATGTCCAGCAGGAGAAGGACCCAAGACGGTGGTCCTCCCCCATTGAGCTTTATGGAAGATCTATGAACTCTAACATTGGCTCTTGTGGATAGAAGATTCACTCAGAATTTTCCTTCGGAACAAACTTCCTTTATTACAAACCAATGTCAACAGGGAGTCACTCATGTTTGAACAAATGCTCCCTGAGGTAAAGTTTGCATTACCTCTGTACTTATTGTTATCTATATTTCTCTTATCTCACACCTGTGTGTGTGTGCTTACATCCACAGTGTTGTGCAAAGCAGTTTGCAATGCACTGGGTCTCTGTGTGCAAAGAGCAGTGTGCAGTGCCTCAGCTCCTCGTGTGCTACATAAACCGTGTGCAGTTCCGTTTTGCTTTTATGCACACAATGGCAAAATCCCTGCCTGTAGCTTATGGGTCGGTTCCAACGCCAGTCACCATGTCTCCGTTCAATCTAAGTTCATGTCATGGTTTACAGACGTGTTAACCCACTCAAACCGCTTCCAGATGATCCCACAGCCAGGATGCACAGTCATTTCCCATTTACAGTATTTCATTAACTGTTAAATTGCCACAGTTGTCCTTGTGTGGTACACAGTTGGATCAGCAATATCTGCATCACATTTTATAGAATTCACTACACTTTCCTTCTGCACCAAGTGAAACAACCTGGTTCAGTTCAAATGGTGGAGTTGCGGCCTCACAGCGTCAGAGACCTAAGTTCGATCCCGACTACGGGTGCTGTCTGTACGGAGTTTGTACGTTCTCCATCTGACTGCGTGGGTTTTCTCCTGGTGCTCTGGTTTTATCCAATGCTCTAAAGATGTACAGATTTATAGGTTAATTGGCTTTGGTAAAATTGTAAATTGTCCCTATTGTGTAGGAGAGTGCGAGTGTACGGGGTGATCGCTGGTCGATGCGGGGACTCGGTTGGCTGAGGGGCCTATTTAGGCGCTGTATCTCTACAGTCATGACTTGAAGAATGCTTTGAGTTGGTCCAAATGTTTCTGACCCTGTCACACGTCTTGGAATTATTTCAAGCTCGATTTGCATTTTTCTTTCAGTTTGGTTTAGTTTAGCTTAGAGATACAGCGTGGAAACAGGCCCATCGGCCCATTGAGTCTGCACCAACCCGTGATCCCTGCACACTTACACTATCCTACACACACTGGGGACACATTTTACAGTTATACCAAACCAATTAACCTACAAACCTGGGTAGACACAAAATGCTGGAGTAACACAGCTGGTCAGGCAGCATCTCTGGAGGGAAGGAACTTTTCATAGAAACATAGAAAATAGGTGCAGGAGTAGGCCATTCAGCCCTTCGAGCCTGCACTGCCATTCAATATGATCATGGCTGATCATCCAACTCAGTATCCTGTATCTACCTTCTCTCCATACCTCCTGATCCCTTTATCCACAAGGGCCACATCTAACTCCCTCTTAAATATAGCCAATGAACTGGCCTCAACTACCTTCTGTGGCAGAGAATTCCACAGATTCACCACTCTCTGTGTGAAAAATGTTTTCGGGTCGAGACCCTTCAGACAGCGTTGAAGTCTGGCTGCATCAGTCTGAAGAACGGTCTCGACCCGAAGCGTCACCCATTCCTTCTCTGCAGAGGTGCTGCCTGACCCGCTGAGCTACTCCAGCATTTTGAGTATACCTTCGATACCTTCGATACCTTCTTTCCTACACAACCTGCAAACCTGTACGTCTTTGGAGTGTGGGGGGAAACTGGAGACCCTGGAGAAATCCCACGCAGGTCACGGGGAGAATGCATAAACTCCATACAGACAGCACCCGTGGTCAGGATCAAACCCGGGTCTCTGGCGCTCTGAGGCAGCAACTCTACTAAATGGAACTTCTTTTGAATGAAAATTTCTGACGGGACTGTGTGGGTATCGGAATTTCCACCGTGTTCCTGGCAGGTGAAGCTCCAGGGAAGGGAAGCTAACATAAATGATTCTGTTGAATATTAAAGAGGAATATGTGCCCTGCTGGATCCCTGGTCCACAGAGAAGGGGAGTGACCCATCCTAGTCAGAAAACTTACTAACTCACCCCACTTCTTCACAACACCTCTTCCAGTGCCACCAGCACATGACTAGGTTATATTTCAGGCCCTTTGGCCCACCAAATGCATGCTGGCTATCAAGCCACCATTCATATCAATCATACACTGACCCCATTTTATTCCACTCACACTCCCATCATATATCGTTCCCATAACATTACTTTCATTTGTACCCCCCCATTTCCTCTCCCCACAATCCTCTTTCACCCATATCCCCCCCTCTGGCTTTACATATCACTCCTCCTCTCTCCTCTCTAACTCCCTTTTGTCTCCTTCTCACCTCTTGCCTTTGTTACTTACTCCACTGTTACATAGAAAATAGGTGCAGGAGGAGGCCATCCGGCCCTTCGAGCCTGCACCGCCATTCATTGTGATCATGCCAATCAACCTCCCACTCCCCCCCACCCTCACCTGCATCCACCTATCACTTGCTGTGCTCTGTCACACAACCACCTCTTTTCCAGCTTTCTCCTCTCTGCTACATTCAGTCTGACAACCGGTCCCCTCCCTAAACTTCGCTTGTCCATTGCCCCCTCAGATGCTGCCTGACCCGTGGAGTTCCTCCAGCACTTTGTGATTTGCTCAAGATTCCAACATCTGCAGTTTATTGGGTGCCTAAGATTCTACCACAGTTTAACTTAGTTTAGTTTATTTTGGTTTATTGCCACGGGTACCAAGGTACAGTGAAAAGCTTTCTTGTTGCGTGCTATCCAGTCAGCGGAAAGACTATACATGATTACAATCAAGCCTTATAACCATATAACCATATAACAATATAACCATATAACAATTACAGCACGGAAACAGGCCATCTCGGCCCTACAAGTCCATGCCGAACAAATTTTTTTTTTTCCCTTAGTCCCACCTGCCTGCACTCATACCATAACCCTCCATTCCCTTCTCATCCATATGCCTATCCAATTTATTTTTAAATGATACCAATGAACCTGCCTCCACCACTTCCACTGGGAGCTCATTCCACACCGCCACCACTCTCTGCGTAAAGAAGTTCCCCCTCATATTACCCCTAAACTTCTGTCCCTTAATTCTGAAGTCATGTCCTCTTGTTTGAATCTTCCCTATTCTCAAAGGGAAAAGCTTGTCCACATCAACTCTGTCTATCCCTCTCATCATTTTAAAGACCTCTATCAGGTCCCCCCTTAACCTTCTGCGCTCCAGAGAATAAAGACCTAACTTATTCAACCTATCTCTGTAACTTAATTGTTGAAACCCAGGCAACATTCTAGTAAATCTCCTCTGTACTCTCTCTATTTTGTTGACATCTTTCCTATAATTGGGCGACCAAAATTGTACACCATACTCCAGATTTGGTCTCACCAATGCCTTGTACAATTTTAACATTACATCCCAGCTTCTATACTCAATGCTCTGATTTATAAAGGCTAGCATACCAAAAGCTTTCTTTACCACCCCATCTATATGAGATTCCACCTTCAATGAACTATGCACGTTTATACCCAGATCCCTCTGTTCAACTGTATTCTTCAATTCCCTACCATTTACCATGTACGTCCTAGTTTGATTTGTCCTGCCAAGGTGTAGCACCTCACATTTATCAGCATTAAACTCCATCTGCCATCTTTCAGCCCATTTTTCCAAATGGCCTAAATCACTCTGTAGACTTTGGAAATCCTCTTCATTATCCACAACACCCCCTATCTTGGTATCATCTGCATACTTACTAATCCAATTTACCACACCTTCATACAGATCATTGATGTACATAAGAAACAACAGAGGACCCAACACAGATCCCTGAGGCACCCCACTAGTCACCTGCCTCCAACCCGATAAAACAGCCATCCACCATTACCCTCTGGCTTCTCCCATTCAGCCACTGTTGAATCCATCTTGCTATTCCTGCATTTATACCCAACAGTTGAACCTTCTTAACCAACCTTCCATGAGGAACCTTGTCAAAGGCCTTACTAAAGTCCATATAGACAACATCCACTGCTTTACCCTCGTCAATTTCCCTAGTAACCTCTTCAAAAAATTCAAGAAGATTAGTCAAACATGACCTTCCAGGCACAAATCCATGTTGACTGTTCCTAATCAGACCCTGTTTATCTAGATGCTTATATATATTATCTCTAAGTATCTTTTCCATTAATTTGCCCACCACTGAAGTCAAACTAACAGGTCTATAATTGCTAGGTTTACTCTTAGAACCCTTCCGCAGTGTACAGGATAAAGGGAATAACGTTTAGTGCAAGGTAAAGTCCAGTAAAGTGCGATCATACAAAACGTTGCACAGACTTAAGATTATTTATAGAGGTCAAGGTCACACTGGAAAGGGTGCAGCAAAGATTGACAAGGATGTTGCCAGGACTTGAGGGCCTGAGCTATAGGGAGAGGTTGAGCAGGCTAGGACTCCTTGGAGCGCAGAAGGATGAAGGATGATCTTATAGAAGTGTACAAAATCATGAAAGGAATAGATTGGGTAAACACACAGTCTCTTGCCCAGAGTAGGGGAATCGAGAACCAGAGGACGTTCAGGAGGTTTAAGGTGAGAGTTTGGAATATTTGATAGAAACCTGAGGGGTAACATTTTTACACAGAGAGTGGTGGGTGTATGGAACGAGCTGCTGGAGGAGGTAATGTTTCTTAAACCCATCGCCTTGTGAAACAAAAGGTGAGGAGGGAGCTTCCAACAGTGGCGGCTTCTGACAACGATTGGAATGTGGTTAATCACAAAGTGCTGGAGTAATCCGAAACATCATAACAGTTCATCCTTTTCTTATATGTCTGATGTTTGAAACAACTATAGACCAAGTCACCAACTGGTCTGAAATATATACTGCAGATAATTAAAGGCAAACTTCAAACTCTAAACTGGAAAATAAATTGGCTAATACAGCCCCTATCTCATGTTAACTGGCAGTAACACTGAATGTTCATATTCAAACACCTGAACAGTGGAAATTGAAATGAATATGTTTAGACTTTAGAGAATAATATGGCAGCAACCATCGAAGAATAGATGGAATTAGGCTTTTGTTTAGAAAAAGAATCAATCACTTATATTTAAAAAAATCTGCAGTGACATGGGTGAACCACTAGATGTCAGCATTGCAAGGCAGTCCACAGACTATAAGCTATAATCCTAGAAAAGACACAAACTGACGAGTTAGCCTCAACAAAGAAGGGTTTTGGCCCGAAAAGTCGCCTATTTCCTTCACTCCATAGATGCTGCTGCACCCGCTGAGTTTCTCCAGCATTTTTGTGTACCCTAGCCTCAACAAAGGCTTTTCACTGTACACGTGACAATAATCTAAACTCAAACTCATGATTCGATTCAATCCATCAAAGAATAGTGGGTTTATGTTTATACCCTTACAATCCACTCAGGAGTGTAGAGAATACATAGAAAAATAGAAAATAGGTGCAGGAGGAGGCCATTCGACCCTTCAAGCCACCACCACCATTTATTGTGATCATGGGTGATCGTCCCCAATCAATAAACCCGTGCCTGCCTTCTCCCCATATCCCTTGATTCCACTTGCCCCTAGAGCTCTATCTAACTCTCTCTTAAATACTGGAAGTTCCAAACTTCTGCATTCCATTCAGCATCTTCACATAATATGAAACATACGAAATAGAAGCGACAGCACTGTGACGCATTCGTAGAGATGCTGCCTTACAGCACCAGAGACACAGGCTTCAGGTGCTGTCTGTACGGAGTTTGTACGTTCTCCCCGTGACCACGAGGGTTTTCTCCGGGAGCTCCTGTTTCCACCCACACTCCAAAGACGTACAGACGTATGGGTTAATTGGCTTTGTATAATTGTAAATTGTGCCTACTGTGTGTGGGATAGTGTTAGTGTGTGGGGGTCGCTGGTCAGCACGGACTTGCTGGGCCCCAGGGCCTGTTTCCACACTGTATCTCTAAAGTAAAAACTAAAATAGACCCAAATGATGGAGTAACTCAGCAGGTCTGGAAGCATCTCTGGAGAACATAGACAGGTAACACTTTGGATCTGGACCCTTCTTCAGCTATAGTCTGTACAGGGGCAATGCTGACGCCACAATGTCCCTGCTGTTATCTTTGGGAAGGGGTTAACCAAGTGAGGGAATTAAGGAGTGCATGAATTGAGATTATCCTTGAGTCATTTTGCTAGTTTCACTGCTTATATCTGAAGATAGACACAAAAGCTGGAGTAACTCAGCAGGATAGGCAGCATCTCTGGGGAGAAGGAATGGGTGAGGTTTTGGGTTGAGACCCTTCTTCAGAACCAAAATGTCACCCATTCCTTCTATCCAGAGATGCTGCCTGTCCCACTGAATTACTCCAGCGTTTGGTGTCTATCTTTTGTTTAAACCAGCATCTGCAGTTCTTTCTCACAACACTCAACGTTGCCTATCCCTTCGCTCCATTGATGCTGCCTCACCCACTGAGTTTCTCCAGCTTTTTTGTCTACCACCCCTTCATTATCACCTCATCCACTGCCAACAAAGGACTATTGTGTCACCGGTGCCCGCTCTGATTTCCTCTGTACCATTCCATGCCTCTAGTTTTCTCTTCCCAGACTCTTTTGTCTGAAGAAGGGTCTCAGCATTTTGTGCCTTTTCAGTGTTATTCTACCCAAAGATCATAGAGCGGATCTTTGATTATACCTGCCTCAACTACCTCCTCTGCCAACTCGTTCCATATACCTGCCACACTCTGTTTGAAATAGTTTTCCCCTCAGGTTCCTATTAAACTCGAATGAACTGTCCAAATGATTGGATCCTCCGTACCAAACAAGGATAATTTCAAAGATAAACGCAAAATGCTGGGGTAACTCAGCGGGTCAGGCAGTATCTCTGGAGAAAATGAATAGGTGACATTTTGGATACCAAGTGAATGATTCTCCACCCCCCCCCCCCCCCCCCCCCCCCCCCTCTACTTTCAGTACAAAGAAGGGTTCCGACCAAAAACATCATCTATTCTTTTTCTCCAGAGATACGGTCTGACCCCCTGAGTTACTCCAGCATTTTGTGCCTATCTTTGGTATAAACCAACATCTGTAGTTACTTCCTAAACATTGAAAAGACACTTGGACTGGTACATCGATATGACAGTTTTTGAGGGATACGGGCCAAACACAGGTGGGTGAGTCTAGAGTAGATGGGGCATGCTGGTCAACATGGGCAAGTTGGGCCGGAGGGCCTATTTCCATACAGAATGACTCAAAGAGTTTGATCTTGCCCTAAAGAGATATGGATTTTTTTAGTATTTTCTCACTTTAAGGCTGGTGTCCTGGTGGAGCTGGAACGATGATGTAGGTGGCGACCTGGCCCAGCGCAATGTTGTTGGTTCCTTTCACCGCCATTCCATGCAGCTGCTGCAGGCTGCGCTCGATCTACCCATTCATTCTCCTGCTGTAGGGTGTCTAGTAGCCATGTCCACCAGCCCCTCGGCCTGTGACCACTGCATCCATCATTCGCCTCAAGCAGATCCCCCCCCCCCCCCCTCACTCATGAGGTCCCGCCAGTGAAAATAGGACTGTGAGATGCAGAATATCATTGTTGTTGGAAATCTAAGATAAACAAGTAGGTTGCAAATAGCTGAGCAGCCAAAAACCTTGGAGGGAGATAGGCAGGATGACCTGATATTAGAACAGCTCTGACACAAGAGGAAACGCCGGGGGGGGGGGGGGGCATGGGGGAGGGGGAAGAACCATGGGGACCCCCGGAATGAGGGAGGGGGATAAAAAATGGACAATGGGGGACCCGGCATGGAGGGACTGCCATGAGGGGGGGGGGCCTGGAAGTGGGGTTATTTTGTAACTTTGTAACGGGTATGCAAGTAAAGAATTTCACTGTAACTTGTCACATGTGACAATACAGTATTCAATTCATTTCAATTGAATATTGAGTCCCTCCCAAAAAAGTTTTTCAAAAAATTGGACTCAGACATTACAAATTTTATATGGGATTATAAATCCCATAGAATACAAATAGCACACCTTAATAAACGAAAAGAGCTGGGGGGTCTAGCGCTCCCTAATTTTATGTATTATAACTGGGCAGTAAATATTAAAAATATGATTCACCTGCTGGACAATTCTGCACAGCAGACGGACTGGATGGTAATGGAAAAAGGGGACTGCTCCCCGAGTAATATAGGAGCGACCATCCTCTCACCAACAAATTTGAATAATAAAAATTATAATAAAAATCCAATTATACATAACACAATAAGAACATGGAAACAAATAAAACAGACTTTAAAATTAAGAAACCTATCTCTTTTAATACCAATAGTCAATAATCCATCGTTTAAACCATCAATCATAGACAAATCATTTATACAATGGGAAAGAATGGGAATTAAAACGCTCGAAGATCTGTATGAATTAGGGAATTTACTATCATTTCAACAACTACAACTGAAATATAATTTGAAAAATAACCAATATTTTAAATATCTTCAAATTTGTGATTATCTGAAAAAAACACACAAAAGACTATCATAATATGTCTTCCGACTTATTGGATGAAGCAATGAAGACCAAGGCGGAATCAGCTAATTTAATATCGTACTTATATAATATCATTTTAAACATAGAAATACCCACAACAGATGGAATTAGAAAAGATTGGGAACAAGAATTAGCTATAAAAATCTCAAAAGAGACCTGGGATAATCATTTACTACAGGTGCATAAATGTTCGATCAACGTACGGCATACGCTCATCCAATTTAAAACATTACATAGATTATATTATTCAAAAACTAAATTAAATAAAATCTTCCCTAATGTTTCACCAATCTGTGATAAATGCCTATGTCAAGAAGCTACCATAGCGCACTCTTTTGTTTTTTGTACAAAAATCCAAAAATTCTGGTATGAAATATTTGATATTTTTTCAAAATTGATCAAAATAAAACTGGTACCAAAACCAGAATGGATTATCTTCGGAATATCGGAAGATAACCCTGAATTAAACGTGTTTCAGAATAATTTATTTAATTACGGGCTAATAATGGGAAAAAAGCTTATACTTAAATTCTGGAAAAATGCGCCGACACCAACAATAAAAATGTGGATATCAAATATGTTTGAAACATTACATCTGGAAGAGATGAGATTCCTCCTAGCAGGTAAAGCAGACCAATTTCAAAAGACGTGGTCTATGTTTCTGGATCTATTACAAGTATGAGGTGCAATAGTAACCTAAAAAAAAAACAAATATATATAAATAAGCGGAATCAGGACCTGGTAACGGGAGGTAAAATAACAAAAACAAACTTGGTTGGTAGTCTCCTTTCTGCGGAGTTTAATGTTATAATAGAGCGATTGTTTCTACTTTCTCTTTCTCTCTTTTCTAGGGTCTATTTTCTCACTTTACTTCCTTCTCTAACTTCTTTCCTAAGGGGCTTTCTTTTCCTTACACTCTTGCACTGCACGACTCTCTTGCACTTTCTTTACTTTCCTAACTTCTACCTTTTTCTTAAAGCTCTAAAAAAAAAAAAAAAAAAAGCGGTACAAAAAAAATGTATCAAGATATATGTGTTGTGTAGAATTGTAATTTACCGTACTTCTAATAAAAAAAAAAAAAAAAAAAAAAAAATTCCAGTTTTGAGGGAGAGTCTTTGACTTGATACGTTAACTCTGTTTCTTTCCATACTGATGCTACTTGACTTCCTGAGTTTTACTTACGTTCTTGAGATTAGTTCCAGAATGACAGCAGCTACAGTTCTTTGTTTCACTTGCAATGAGTTACCTGCAGAGGCTTCATTGAAAGTAAAAATGGAGTCCAGAGTTGCTGGCTTTGATTTGTCCTTTTGTATATCTTTCATTCATTTAATTCACATCTAACTTCCTCTTAAATATAGCCAATGAACTGGAGGCCAGTTCATTGGCTATATTTAAGAGGGAGTTAGATGTGGCCCTTGTGGCTAAGGGGATCAGGGGGTATGGAGAGAAGGCAGGTACGGGATACTGAGTTGGATGATTAGCCATGATCATATTGAATGGCGGTGCAGGCTCGAAGGGCCGAATGGCCTACTCCTGCACCTAATTTCTATGTTTCTATGTTTCTATTTGTTCTATGTACCTTTTCATATCTCTTGTTTCCATCTCCCCTGATTCTCAGTCTGAAGCAAAGATCCTATAGTGGAGCAAGATAGACCACTCTTTCTAAATGCAATGTCCTGACGTGTAGTACGCAACGGAGCAGAACGTGGGCCTTTTTTTCATCCATTTCTGTAACCCGACCCGACCCCACCCGACCCGACACGACCCGACACGACCCGACACGACCCGACACGACTCGATACGACCCGACTCGCAGTGTAATCAGCATTGTGGGGGATAAATTATAATTCTGAAAACGAGGAGAAGATTTTTCCCAAATAACTTTTATTTTTACGAGGATGTTTCCGTAACCGGCTTCCGTCTCCGCACTAGTATCCGAAAATTACCCATGAATCTGCCCATGACCGTACTACGTCTTTTTCGTCGAGTGATCTATCTTGCTTGTTATAGGATCTTTGTTCTGAAGAAGGTCTCGACCCGAAACCTCACCTATTCCTTTTCTCCAGAGATGCTGCATGACCCAAAGATCCTATAAGATCTTTGGCCTGATCTGCTGAGCTACTCCAGTATTTAGTGTCTGTCTTCTATGCTAATGTATCATATTAGCACTTCTTTAACACTCAGTGTACTAAGGGGTTGTACGGCACTGAAGTCGGAACTTGTCTGTTTACAGAAACACCTCTTGAGCCAAAGATCTTATAGCAGAGCAAGATGGCCTACTCCTATGCAAAACACGTAGTACGGGCAGATTCATGGGTGATTATAGGACCCATTTTAACAACCAGCCACCGCCATCTTGTTCCGCCATCTTGCTTCGCCATCTTGCTTCCAGCCAAAGATCGGATCTTTGCTTCTGCCTGCGCTCCCGTATCTTCGCAAGTCTTTGACTTGGGCGGGGAGAGGGGGTGCGGGGAGAAGGGGTGCGCGGCCCGGTGCAGCAGGGAGAAGGGGCGCGCGGCCCGGGGAGAGGGAGGTGCGTGGCCCGGGGCAGCGGGGAGAGGGAGGTGCGCGGCCCGGGGCAGCGGGGAGAGAGGAGGGGAGTAGTGCAAGTCAAAGATCCTATAGTGGAGATCTTTGGTGGAAGTGGGGTAGTGTTTACAATGTTTATTATTTAACTAGACTAAGTGGGACCCGTTGGGTCCCAGCATCACATGGGAGGGCTGGTCACCAACGCAATATTCCACCTCTCCACCAATTCCAATATTGCTCGCCAGGAGGGGGGGGGACTTTCTGTTGCGCTATTATGGGTGTTGCTAGCCGAAGGAACTGCTTTCCAGAGGGCTAGTATAGACATTGTGGGCCGAATGGATTCTTGGGCTGGCAGCCAACTGTTGCAACAATTTAAAAAGCCAAGCCAAGGCAAACAATTTGGCTGCAGCCACCCGACAACCATAATTCATTTTGTGAACACAAACTTTTTTAAAAGGCGAGGCAAACAATTTGGCTGCTGCCACCTGACAAACAAAATTAATTTTGTCAAAACAAACTTTTTAAATAGGCGAGGCAAACAATTGGGCAACAGCCACTTTACAGCCGCATCGAGGGGACTCATCGTGGATTAGACGTGCGTTCAGTGTTATTCGCAGCTCAGAGAGGCATGACCCTCTCGCTTCCTGGGTCTGGCAGAGACTGAGTGAGGGACTACACTTCCGGATTTTATAGTCCCTCCCCCCTGCCACCAGCGGAGGCAGCAGAGAGAATGGGGAATTTAAAAAAACATTAATATCTCTCTGATTTTTCATCGATGAGAAAAATCCTCCAGTCCCGAAAAGCGGAGGGGGTCTCTGAGCGAGGTGGCCAAAATGACGGCCGTAGGTGGCGGCGTTCACTCAGAAATCGCAGCACAGTGGGCCAAAAGCGGTCAAGATCAGACTTTTAGTAATATATAGTCTGAAATAAAGTTCATCATTGGATATAAAAATCAGAAGAAATATTATTGTGTGTGTTATATGATTATATACATTTATGTCACATTCATGTATGTGTGTTTATAAACATTTTATTCTTTAACAAGGATTAACAGAAGTATGAACTAACAGAATTATGAATCTAACCCTAAATCACGCACAAAAACTGTTCCCCCGCAACGTTGATTACCCTGGGAGTCAGGTGGGGTCGGGTAGGTTCCGGTTACTACAAAATCAACTCAAACACAGCTTATGAGCCATTTAAAAATAAATGATTTTAAAACATTAAAAAAGAAAATTACCAGAGTCAAATTTTATTCTTGACAAGAATTAACAGAAGTATGAACTGTCAGAATTATGAATCTAACCCTATATCACACACACAAACTGTCCCCCCGCAACGTTGATTACACTGCCAGTCGGGTCGGGTCGGGTAGGTTCCGGTTACTAAAATGGGCGGGGACAAATGCCCAGGATCCCCTCCGCAGCGTACTACACGTCAGCCCATTGCATTTCGCAGGAGTAGCCTATCTTGCTCCACTATAGGATCTTTGCTTGGAGCTAGCAGGGTGGATCTCAGCCACACGCATGTCAGGTCTAATGCCCGTGCAAAGTCTATGTATTTGCAAGGATCTTGTAATTACTTGACCTTTTCAAATGATTGCACAGCACCTTGTCTGTGGGTCAGCAACTGCAAAGCTGCATTACTGGCATCTTTTCATGACCCTGAGTGTATAACCCATTCATTGCCTGGGTTCAGTGGCTGTTATCTTCCGTTTGTTTGCAGTGTTTATATCTGTCTCCCGAGCTGCCACCCAGCATCGATTCACTTACTCTCTCACTGCCAAGCTGCTGTCATCAACAATACAACATGAAGATTTGGGTTGAGTTAGACAAAGGCTTCGTTTCTAGGACACCCTCTCAACTAGGAAATGATGCATGTTACAAACAGTCTGTTTAAAGCACTCATTCATGTGACTGGAGCCTGCTTCCATCACTCCTGGCACAGGGATAAATAAATACTTTTACTTTGGAGTTATGTACCATGAATACTAATATGCATGTGTCAATTCATTTTGCTTTCTAAAGGAGGAGGTAGTTGAGGCAGATACTATCGCAATGTTTAAGAAACATTTAGACTCGTACGTGGATAGGGTAGGTTCAGATGGATATGGCCCTGAAGCAGGCAGCTGGGACTAGTGTAGATAGGGCATGTTGGTCAGCATGGACAAGTGGATCTGACGGGCCTGTTTTCACAATGTCGGGCTCTTTGACTCCATGACTCTAAAGGGAGTACACTGATTCATGATGCCCGCCCCACTAGTAAACTAGATTACTTTTCAATGTCTGAAGCATGTAAGTGGAACGTTAGCAGTACATTTTGTTGTGTTTACTATGCTTCATTGAAAGTTGCTGCAAACATCATTAAAGCTCCGTGAACAACTAATGTAATTATGTGTTGCAGCTGCATGTTTGTGGGAGGCGGTGGAAATTGGTGTAATTCGTGTCAACCACGTGTACAGTAAATGTTTGTAACTTGAGGAACTCTGGTTCAGTGTTTTTTCGTTTTCTTTTAAAGATACAGCTTGGAAACAGACCCTTTGGCCCACCGAGTCCATGCTGACCTTACACTTGCATTATCCCACACGCACTAAGGACACACTCCATACAGACAGCACCCATAGTCAGGTTGGACCGGGTCTCTGGCGCTGTAAGGCAGCAACTCTATCACCGTGCCACCAATTGATGAGTTTGTGTTTGGGATTTAGATATTTTGCTGCAGAAGGCAGTCACAGCCCTTATCTGAAGTGACAGCAGAAATGGTCAGTCAAGGATGATAGTAAGTCAAGTGAAGCATGTGTGGCAATTCAGAGTTTCAGAGGAGCCTCAGCCCTGCACTTGTTCAGGGGTATATAATTCTAACCTAACCTAAAACTAACCACAAGATGATGGTACAGGGGGGCATTGAGGTTGAGAGAGTGAGAAGGAATGTGGTAATGACAGGGACAGTTTAGTTAGCAGGATTGACTACAGTTGTAAGTGTGGGCCTTGAAGGCTGCATTGCCTGCCCATTGCCAGGGTTAAGGGCATTCCCTGGTGAATTGGAGGGGAAAGACACAGGCAATGTAGAATGGACGAGGAGGGAGTTTTTGCCATCAAAATATAAACAGCTAGATTCAAATTAAAAAGAAGAACTATAAAGGAACTAATTTAGTTTAGTTTAGTTTACCTATAGCGTGTCAACCAGTGATCCCCACACACACTAATGTCATCCTACACACACTAGGGATAATTTACAATTGTACCAAGCCAATTAACCTACAAACCTGTATGCCTTTGGAATGAGGGAGGAAACAGGAGCACCCAGAGAAGACCCAAGTAGGTCATAGGGAGAACGTACAAAATCCGAAGACAGAACCTGGGTCTCTGGCGCTGTAAGGCAGCAACGCTAACTCTGCGTCTTGTGATTAATATCTGAGCCAGAAGCAAATTGGCAAAGGATAAATAAGATCAAAAGTTATCAATTTTTATGAGGCACTGGTAGAGAAAGAGGGAATTGTTCCGTTGGGGCGGGCATCATGAATCAGGCCAACAAATGGCCCAGTGAATGAATACTTAGGGCAGAAGGTAACACTTTAAAAAGTACTAAACTTTAAATTAAACTAAACAGTAAGGGAAAAGGTCCCAGTGAGGTGAATAGTAGAAAGGTAAAATAAAAAAAAGACAAGGTCTAATTTCTCCTTTTGTTATTTTGTGTTCATTTCCTTTGTTTGCTAATACTCTTGTAATGTGCCTCTGTATCAAAGATGCTCTTTTTAGTTTATTATTTATTATTAGTTTATTAAGTTTATTATTTTAAGTTTATTATTATTATTGGGGCAGATGGGGCTCATCAGCCTGGGAAGGCAGTCCATCTAAGAGAGTGGAAACTCTGATTTACAACCTCCGCTGCCTTGTGGCCATATCCAGTCATGGAAAAGGCTCCAGGAGTAAACCTCAAGAACATCTGGAGTCAGAGCCCCTAATGCAGTTCGTCGTTGTCCACTACCTCGCTCTGGCAGCTCCTGCGACAGCGCTGGTGCCAAACTGTGACGGCCCTGCTGTTCCTTTGGATCGATCAGCGACGTGGAGAGGGGGTACGTGCTGCATGGGCAACAGTTCCTTTATAGTTCTTCTTTTTAATTTGAATCTAGCTGTTTATATTATGACATTGCCCAGGCTTGCATCCGACCAGGATGCATCACCCAGGGTCAGTCATGACCGAGGGGGGCCTACTACTACTATTATTATTATTATTATTATTAAGTTGCCATTTATAGTCAACCTGAAGTTTCTCACAAGTGATTTTCTTTTTAAAACGTATTTCATTGACCATGGAATAACCAGGTCATTGTTTATGGAAAAACAACATTAACGTAAGTCTACATCCTTTGACAAATCCTGATTGGTTGGAATTCCTTACCAAGATTTTATCAAACATTTACCAATCAACGGTTTACAAATGTTTCTCTTTTAGTGCAATAATAAATCACATCACATCATTAAACCCGTGACTGATATCCTGGTCTCCATTGTATAATTACAGAAGGATATTCAGTGCAACCTACACGAGGAGCCTTGTGCCAGAAATCTTTCTCTCAGCACATTAAGGGCTGTTCTTTTCTTTTGTAAATTGTGAATAAAAGAAGAAAATTGGGTACAAGTTGTCCTTTTTATGTAACAATGATGTGGTTACCGAAGAGTTTCATACTGGACACACTGATAATCAAATGATAGACATCTTGGCAGACTTTTCAGTTAAAGTATAAATCTGATATACTATGAACCCTCCAGAATAAATTACCAGCGGATTAGTAAATTAACCAAACTAGAAGACTACATCAAAATTTTGGAGCCCTCTCACTGTGAAGTTATTTATTGTTTTCTTTGTGTAGGAAGGAACTGCAGATGCTGGTTTACACCGAAGAAAGACACAAAATTCTGGAATAACTCAGCAGAACAGGCAGCATCTCTGGAGAGAAGGAAAAGGTGACCTTTAGGGTCCAGATCCTTCTTTGTTGCTTTATTTTGCTTGGTGTGAACTTATACAGCTAGCTTAGCTGGTGGATTTTTCCCATCTGAGTTTATTCAGCTTTGGAAACATTATAGTACTGAACCATTAAGTTCAATTCTGTTACGTTTCAAATCATAGTCTTTCAGCATGGAATGAGGCCCTTCTACCCAACCCTTCCACATTGACCAAGCTAACCCCATTTGCCTGCATTTGGACAATATCCCTGTGGGATATCCATGCATCTGTCCAAATGTCATCTAAATATTGTTGTTATGCCCGCCTTTACCACTTCTTCTGGCAACTTGTTCTGTGCACCCACTGTGCGAAAATGAGGGAGGAAGGCAGGGTTTTCACCCTCTGTGTGAAAAACCTGCCCTTGGGTTGCCTTGAAATCTCTCCCATTTTAAATGTATATCCTCTTGTTTTAGACTCCATGACTTGACCATCCACCTTATCTAAGCCCCTCGTGGGCCATTTAGAACGGCGATGTTGAAAAACCTTTTCGCAGAGAGTTGTGAGCTGTATGGTAATTTGCATATCACTGTACCTTAATTGGTACGTGACAATAAAAGACCTTTGAAACCTTTGAATTTGTGGAGTTCTCTGCCTCAGAAGGCAGTGGAGGCTGATTCACTGGATGCATTCAAAAGAGAGTTAGATAGGGCTCTTAGTGGAATCAAGGGATATGGGGAGAAGGCAGGAACAGGGTACTGATTGTGGATGATTAGCCGTGATCACATTAAATGGCGGTGCTGGCATGAGCGGCCGAATGGGCTACTCCTGCACCTATTGTCTATGTATCTAAGACTCTAACTCATCTTAAATGTGTAGTCTCTTGATTTAGAACAGTTCCTTCCGACACTGGGAAATATAGTTTAACCATTCACTAATTTTCTTGATTAGTATAGGTGTCAGAGGTTAAGGGGAGAAGGTAGATGAAAGGGATTAGGAGGGAGAGATAGGTCAGCAATGATTGAATGGTGGAGTAGACTTGATGGGCCAAATGGCCTAATTCTACTCCTATTATCCACCTTACCTAAGCCCCTCAGGATCTTATAAACGTCTATAAGGTCACCACTCAGTCTCATTTGCTTTTGCCCCATCCTATTCAATTAGACCTCCTGGTTAACGCTGCCTCACACCTTCTGGTTTTATCCCCGATCAGCTCATCCCTTCCCACCCAAACCACCCCCTTCCCAGGTACTTTCTCCTGCAACCGCAGGAGACACAACACCTATCTCTATACCTCCCCCTCGACTCCATCCAATGACCCCGACACGTCTTTTCAGGTGAGGCAGTTCACTTACACCTCCTTCACCCTCATCTACTGTATTCAGTATTCCAGGTGTGGACTATATATCAGCGAGACCAAGTGCTGGTTCAGCGATAGTTTCGCTTGACACCTCCATTCAGTCCGCCTAAACCTATCTGATCTCCCGGTTGCTAACCATTTTAACTCCCCCTTCCAATCCCACACTGACATTTCTGCCCTGTGGCTCCTCCATTGTCCGCTGAGTGAGGCCCAGCGCAAATTAGAGGAACAGCACCTCATATTTAGGTTGGGGAGCTTACACCCTGGCTGTATAAACATTGACTTCTCTAACTTCAAAAGTAACACTTGCTTTCCCTCTCTCCATCCCTCCCCCCCTTCCCTGTTCTCCGACCAGTCTGACTGTCCTTGATTACATTTTATGTTTGCTTTGTTACCTTCTCCTAGCTAACAACCTCCAAGCGGGTTGGGCGATCGTTTCGCCGAACACCTCCGCTCGGTCCGCAATAACCAAGCTGACCTCCCGGTGGCTCAGCACTTCAACTCCCCCTCCCACTCCGCCCTCTCTGTCCTGGGTCTCCTCCATGGCCACAGCGAGCAGCACCGGAAATTGGAGGAACAGCACCTCATATTCCGTTTGGGGAGTCTACACCCTCGGGGCATGAACATCGAATTCTCCCAATTCTGTTAGTCCTTGCTGTCTCCTCCCCTTCCTCAGCTCCCCTGCTGTCTCCTCCCACCCTCCAGCCTTCTGGTTACTCCTCCTTTTCCCTTTCTTGTCCCCACCCACCCCCACCCCCGATCAGTCTGAAGAAGGGTTTCGGCCCGAAACGTTGCCTATTTCCTTCGCTCCATAGATGCTGCTGCACTAGCTGAGTTTCTCCAGCTTTTCTGTGTAACCTACATTTTTCTTGATCTGTATCTCCTGTCTCGTTTCACACCTTACACTTCCTTATCTCTGTATCTCCCACTGCCCTGACTCACTCCGAGGAAAAATTTCACGCCAAAACCTCACTCATTCCTATCCAGAGATGCTGCCCAGCTGAGCGACTCCGGCCTTTGTTGCAACCATCTGCCAATCAAAGCAAAACCCTCCCCTGTATCCTACCTATCAGCAAAGATCCTAGAGGAGCTATAATCTTTGCCTATCAGTATTTTGTCTTTATCTTCGGTATAAACCAGCATCTGCTGTTCGTTCCTCCACATTCCTACACCCAGGTGCGGTGTGATGAGTGACGCTGAATTAGCGATTTAAATTGTGTTGTAATCATCCCTCGCAAATCAACAGCAGAATTCAGATTTTTTTTTGGTCAAAAGTACTATTTTAATCAGGTACAAATCAATATATCCATAGCAAAACAAAAAAATACTTTAACAATAACGATAATAATCCTCCCCTCGAGGAGCCCTCGCACAAGAGGGCCCCAGTAAAGACCCCGCATCGGGGAGCAGGCGGTGCCGGTTGGTCCCGGGTTGAGGCTGGTCCACGATGGGCGACCTTCAGTGGCAGCAGCTGCACTTGTCGCTGGCGCCTTTGCAGACGCAGCCTTGGGCGCATTTGCTGCAACCTACGGGGCAACAGGAGCAGCAGCCTAGACGGAGAGGGGGGAAAAAAGCCATGAAACCCACACTATGGCAGCTCCGCGCTCTCGTGATGGACGCCAAGGAACGGTTGCAAACTGTTAGCTGCACTAACTGTCTGGAGAAGGGTCGCGACCCGAAACGTCGCCCATTCCTTCTCTCCAGAGATGCTGCCTGCCCCGCTGTTACTCCAGCATTTTTGTGTCTAACTTCGGTTGAAACCATCATCTGTAGTTCCTTCCTACACAGTTACACCAAGTGCGGGGACTTGGGGTGGGGATGGGGGGGGGGGTCTGTATCGTGCAACAACCCAGAGATAACTTCCTTCGCCCGTGACATTACACACACAATGCATTTCTGGCAGTGTTACTTGTTCACAAGTTCTAAGAGCAGAATTAGGCCATTCGGCCCATCAAGTCTACTCCGCCATTTAATCACAACTGATCTATCTTTCCCTCTCAACCCCATTCTCCTTTTCCCCCATAACCTCCGACGCTCGTACTCATCAAGATGATCACTAATTGTGATTTGCAAAAGAGGAATGCAAAGGATCAAGCGGCACAGTGGCACAGCGGGTAGTGCTGCTGCCTCTCACACCTAGTCCATTCCCAATCTCGGGTGCTGCCTGTGTGGAGTTCCCCTGTAACCGGGTGGGATTCCTCCGGGTGACCCCGCTTCCCTCCTAAGTTCCGAAGATGTTGCTTTAGAGGAGAGGTTAACTGGCCATTGAAAATTGTCCCTTAGTGCGGGTAAGTGACTGGGAAATAGATGATGAGCATTTGAGCGAGCCCGTTGCATTATCTCAGGGGTACACTTCAAGAGTTCAGAGTCTTTCCTTTGAACATCACAGAGGACACTATCAAGTTGGAGAGATTCAGCTCGGAGCTAGTGTCGACACAAATGGGCCGAATGGTCTCGTTCTGCCTGCATCGTTATAACTATTTTCTCCTTCATAAATATATCATATAACTATTTTCTCATTCATAAAGATATTAAAGACAGTCGCCAGAGCCGTTATACTCACTCTTCTTACACGAGGTGCATTTGCAGTCTTTGCATTTACAGTTGTCCCCGCAGGAACATGAGCCGCCTGTTGATAAACAAGAAAGCAGAGTTACAAAAACATCGTCTGGATACGGGGAGGTCCGGGCTACCGAACGCTAGGTCCAATTACTTACCCTGGTTACATGTGCATGGAGCGTCAGACATCTTCTGAGTTTCTTTCCTCGGCCGTTTCTCTGGTAATTCGCTTCTGTTCAGTCGGAGCTGGTGAATGTGCTCGTTATCGGAGGCGTCGAACTTATAACACAGCAGCCGCGTCTGCCACCGGGTGCAAAGGGCCCGGGCGCTGTGTGCAAAGCAGGGCTTGCTGCCAAAAGCGCTCGCTGCACGCGATCATCTTCACCCGGCGCTGGTTGATCACAGGGTTGCAAGGACGGGTGCACTTCAGTGCTAATTAATTACACAGTCAGCTCTTATCGTGTATTGGTAAATGGCGGGGGTTTATGTAAACATAGCCGTCACAAAGTGCTGGTGTTACTCAGCGGGTCAGGTAGCTTCTCTGGAGAGCATATTTCTGGTAAATTGCCCTTCGCATGTAGGGTAGTGCTAGTAAACGTACACTGGTCAGTGTGGACTCGGTGGGTCGAAGGGACTGCTTCCACACTATCTCTGAAGCCTAAAGTCAATAGACAATAGATGCAGCAGTAGGCCATTCGGCCGTTCGAGCCAGCACTGCCATTCAATGTGATCATGGCTGATCATCCCCAATCAGTAACACGTGTTCTCCTCTTCTCTCCGGAGACAGTTTTACAACCTCCTCTCTAACTGTCCCCCATCTGTGATCCCTCCTGCCCTCCAACTGTACGACTCCTCCTTTTCCCTTTCTTGTCCCCACCCACCCCCACCCCTGATCAGTCTGAAGAAGGGTTTCGGCCCGAAACGTTGCATTTTTCCTTCGCTCCATAGATGCTGCTGCACCCGTTCTCCAGCTTTTCTGTGTAACCTTCGATTCTCCAGCATCTGCAGTTCCCTCTTTAACACTGACACTCTACTGCGTTATTTCTTCAATAGCCCTACCTTGAAGAAGTTCTCACTTGGAGACAGTTTTACAACCTCCTCTCTAGTCCCCCATCTGTGATCCCTCCTGCCTCCACTGTACCTCCTCTGTCCCCACCCACCCCCACCCCTGATCAGTCTGAGAAGGGTTCCTATTTCCTCGCTCCATAGATGCTGCTGCACCCGCTGAGTTTCTCCAGCTTTTCTGTGTAACCTTCGATTCTCCAGCATCTGCAGTTCCCTCTTTAACACTGTGTACACTTCCTCCTCTCTACTGTCCCCCATCTGTGATCCCTCCTGCCCTCCAACTGTACGACTGTGAAGAAAAACGTGTTTCCACGCTCCATCCGATGCTCTAAGTTTCTCCAGCTTTTCTGTGCTTATTCTCCTCTGCAGTTCCTCTTTCCTGCCTTCTCCCCATACTGCGGCCCACTGAAACCATCCAGAGAATTGCCTGCCCTCTGAGGCAGAGAATTCCACAGACTGGCTTACTCCCTTATTCTTAAACTGCGGCCCCCTGGTTCTGGACTCCCCAACATCGGGAACATGTTTCCTGCCTCTAGCGTGTCCAAACCCTTAACAATCTTATATGTTTCAATGAGATATCCTCTCATCCTTCTAAACTGCAGAGTGTACAAGCCTAGCTGCTCCATTCTCTCAGCATATAACAGTCCCGCCATCCCGGGAATTAACCATGTAAACCTATGCTGCACTGCCTCAATAGCAAGAATGTCCTTCCTCAAATTAGGGGACCAAAACTGCACACAATACTCTAGGTGTGGTCTCACTATGGCTCTGTACAACTGCAGAAGGACCTCTTTGCTCCTTTATTCGATTCCTCGTGTTATAAAGAACAACATGCCATTCACTTTCTTCGCTGCCTGCTGTACCTCCATGCTTACTTTCATAGACTGATGCACAAGGACCCCCAGATCCCGTTGTACTACCCCTTTTCCCAACGACGCCATTTAGATAATAATCTGCCTTCCTGTTTTTGCTACCAAAGTGGATAACCTCACATTTATCCGCTTTAAACTTCATCTTTTTGTATTGTATTGTATTCAAATTTATTGTCATTGTCTCAATTTGAGACAACAAAATGAATTTCCCTTACAGGCAGTATCATAAAAAAATAAAAAATAAATAATAAAAACATATTAAAAATAAAATTGAAATTGAATTAAAAAAAAGCACAAACAGAAAGTCCACGACACAACATAACATAAATGGCACCAAGGTGAGGAAGGCACCATAGTCCAGCCAGCCTCCGCTCCGTGTTCATCCGTGGTCGGGGCCTTCCGAGCACCCGCAGTCGCCGCCCCGGGTGGCCCAATGTTCAGGCCCTCACGCCGGGCTGGTGGAACGCCGACGCCGAACCCCGACGGTGAGCATCCTCCTCCTCAGCGGCCTGGACCTCCTGATCAGCCGCCTCCCGCTGCTGGAGTCTGCAGCTCCTGAGTCCACAGGCCGAGCCGGGCAGAATCACAGGACCCCGCACTGTCCATCAGCGCCGCCCGCATTGGGAGCTCCGCAAACCGCAGCTCCAGGATGTCGGTGCAGCAGCTCCAGCACTCCGGGCTCCAGACGGCGACCCCCGGTAAGGCATCGCCAGCCCCGCGATGTTCCAGCGCTGTCCCGCCACTGCTGGAGCTCCGGTCGATCCCGGCAGGAAAGGCCGCACCAATCCAGGTAGGTAGGCCGCTGTGGGGGGGGGGGGGCGAGGAGGCGACTCGAATAATAGTCGCGTCCTCACCAGGAAGCGGCTGAAGGACGGTATCCCCCGCACCGTGCCCTCTTCCCCCACATAAAAACACCAAAAAAACACACTTTTACATAACTAAATAAACAAAAAAACAAAAAGATACCGGGCTGTAGGTGGAGGCTGCTGACACCAGCGCCACCGGAAGTACAATACAACAATCTGCCATGCATCTGCCCACTCCCCCAACCTGTCCAAGTCACCCTGCATTCTCATAGCATCCTCCTCACAGTTCACAGTGCCACCCAGCCTTGCGTCATCTGCAAATTTGTTAATGTTACTTTGAATCCCTTCATCCAAATCATTGATGTATATTGTAAATAGCTGCGGTACCAGCACCAAGCCTTGCGGTACACCACTAGTCACTGCCTGCCGTTCTAAAAGGGACCTGTTAATCCCTACTTTTTGTTTCCTGTCTGCCAACCACTTCTCTATCCATGTCAGCACTCTACCCCCAATACCATGTGCCCCAATTTTGCCCACTAATCTCCTATGTGGAACCTTATCAAATGCTGTCTGAAAGTCCAGGTACACGACATCCACTGGCTCTCCCTTGTCCATTTTCTTAGTTACATCTTCAAAAAATGCCAGAAGATTAGTCAGGCATGATTTCCCCTTCGTTAATCCATGCTGACTCGGACCGATCCTGTTACTGCTATCCAAATGTTCGGCTGTCTCATCTTTTATAATTGACTCCAGCATCTTCCCCACCACCGATGTCAGGCAATCTGGCCAATAATTCCCTGTTTTCTCTCTCCTGCCTTTCTTAAAAAGTGGGATAACATTAGCTACCCTCCAATCCACAGGAACTGATCCTGGGTCTATAAAACATTGGAAAATTATCATCAATGCATCCACGATTTCTAGAGCCACTTCCTTAAGTACCCTGGGATGCAGACCATCAGGCCAGATCCATCAAGTCATGGATAGGTTACGCTTCATGTCAATATCCTTTGTCAGGCGGGGAGAGACATTATTGTCCCACCTCAGTGAGACAGGCAGCATCTCTGGGTAGAAGGATGTTTTGGGTAGAGCCTGAAGCTCAGTCTGAAGAAGAATCTCGACCCAAAACGTCATCCAAGGGTCTCGACCCAACACATTGTCTGTCCACTCCCTCCGCAGAGGCTGAGTGACTCCAGCATTGTGTTTTGCTTAAGCATATGCAGTTCTTTCTTAACCAAAACTGTTGGAAATGCAGCGTCTGTGCAAAACGAAAGTGAACATGGGGGGGGGGGGGGGGCTGCCGTTAGATCTTCCTCCTCCAACCTCTTCCATCAACTCTATTTTCATGATATAGATCAATGATACTAGGGATCTTTGATATGGATATCATGTCTAATGTATCTCTGGAGCGAGAGCTAGGTAGGGCTCTTAAAAATAGCGGAGTCAGGGGATATGGGGAGAAGGCAGGAACAGGGTACTGATTGGGGAGGATCAGCCATGATCACATTGAATGGCGGGTACACAAAATTGCTGGAGAAACTCAGCGGGTGCAGCAGCATCTATGGAGCGAAGGAAATAGGAAACGTTTCAGGCCGAAATCCTTCTTCAGACAAGGTGCTGGCTCGAGGGGCCAAATGGCCTACTCCTGCACCTATCGTCCAGTGACCCGAAACGTCACCCATTCCTTCTACCCAGAGATGCCTGTCCCGCAAAGATACTCCAGCATGTTGTGTCTAGTAGACACAAAATGCTGGAGTAACTCAGCGGGGCAGGCAGCATCTCTGGAGCCAGGTTCCTTCCTTTGTGTCTATCTTCGGTGTAAACTAGCATCTGCAGTTCCTTCCCTTCTCTCCAGAGATGCTTCCTGACCCGCTGAGTTATTCCAGCATTTTGTATCTATCTTCGGTGTAAACCAGCATTTGCAGTTCCTTCCTACATGGATACCTTGCATGTAGCGCGGGGAGGCATGGTTCGATCACAACTCTGTATACAGGAAGTAGACCGGGAGCCAAGGTTGAGGGGGAGGGCGGAGTTGTCCCCGGAGACACTGCACACCAAAGATCGGGACTTTGCTGCACACCAAAGGCTGCACACGATACGATACACAGCGCGACAAGTCTGCAACATTTCAGACTGAGTGCAGCGTTTACATTTTGCACACGGGTTTTGGTGACGTGCGAGTAATATTAATCAGCTACTCACTGTCAGCACATCAGCAGCGTTTCACACAACCTTATTTCCACACCTTGTGACCAAAGATCCTACAGGATCTTTGCTTGTGACTACCACCGCCCACCCCCCACCCACACACCCCCACCCCACTCTCTACTCTTCCCATGAGGATGCCATGTTCTTTTAGTTTGTTTTGAACAGCATGTACTGTTGGACACGCACTTGGGAAAACGTCACGATTTCGCAACTGAAAGGGAACGCGATGTCCAGAATTGTGAATGAAATAAATATACAACCGGGAAAGGAACCCGAGCTGGAACTCACGGGACACACGGGCTGTTGTTGTTTTAAGAACCTACAATTCTTGAAAACATTATCCCTTGTCCTGGAATCCTGGAAACTGACAACAGTTAATGAACAGCTGCTAATTGAGTCGCACAACATGGAAACAGACCCTATGACCCTAGAATTTGTTGGCTTTTTTAAATTATTATATATTATGTTCAGTTCATATAGGAAAATTACGCTAGTCAATCATGGCTGATCTATATTTCCCTCAGCTCCATTCTCCTGCCTTCTCCCCATAACTTCTGACACATGTACTAATCAAGAATCTATAAATTTCTGCCTTAAAAATATCCTTAAAAATGTTCTGTGCGTTGAGTTTATAGGCCTGTTATGCTGCTGCATAACAGGCCAATTCGTTGTTCCTTTGTCGATATATTTGGGTCTTGAAAACACTCCATGCCGACCTCATTATCGATTTAAGCTAGTCTAATTTGCCTTTGACCCATATCCCTCTAAACCTTCCCTATCTATGTACATGTCCAAATGTCTTTTAGACATTGTAAATGTACCTGCCTCTGCAACATCCCTGACAGTTTGTTCCATATACCCTCTGTAATGTGTGGAAACGCCTGCCCATACGGCCCCTTTTAAATCTTTCCCATCTCTCCTTCAAACTATGCCTTCTGGTTTTAGACTTACCTACTGTGGGAAAAAAGACCGTGTGCATCTACCTTATGATTTTGACTACCATTATAAGGTCACACCTCAACCTCTCTACGCTCGAGTGAAAATAGATCCAGCCTATTCAGCCTCTCCCTATAACTCATGCCCTCCAGTCATAGTAACATCTTTCTTAATCTCTCTGCATCCTTTCCAGCTAATGACATTTTCAGGGAACTATATTTCTGCACCTCTAGGTCTCTCTGTTCTACCGCACTCTCCAGGCCCCTACCGTTTGCTGTATAAGTCCTGTCCTGGTTTTACTTTCCGAAATGCAAAACCCTATACATGTTAAATTCCATTTGCTTTTTCTCAGCCCATTTCCGCAGTTTCAGCCAGGTTCGGCTGTAATTGTTCACTACCCCAATTTTGGTGACATCAGCAAACCTATTAACTACATCAGCAACATTGTCTTCAGAATTATTTATATAGATGATGTGTACTTATAGATACTGGAATTCTAAATTAAAAAGTGAAAATGCTGGAAACACTCATCAAGTCAGGCAGTATCCGTGGAGAGAGAAAACCAGAGTTAATATTTCAAATTGGATACCTTCTCTCTGATCTGCAAAATGATTTCCTCTCCATACTTGCTACCTGAGTTCCTGGGTATTCCCAGCATTTTCTGTCTTTGTAACTGGTAGAAGTTAACAGAAAGATTGATAAAAGCGGATCTCTGAATGAAACCTTAATCATGTGCAGCACAGTGGTGCAATCGTAGAGTTGCTGTCTTACAGCTCCAGAGACCCGGGTTCGATCCTGACTACGGGTGCTGTCGGTATGGAGTTTATACGTTCTCCCTGTGACCGCTTGAGTATCGTCCAGGTGTACCTGTTTCTACCCATGCTCCAAATACGTACTGGTTTGTAGATTAATTGGCTTCAGTAAGTTATACAATTGTCCCTAGTGAGTGTAGGTTAGTGTTTGGGGGTGATTGCTTGTAGCACGGACCCAGGGGGCCAAAAGGCCTGTTTCCACGCTGTATGTCTAAAGTCTAAAATCATGTAGCAACATTGGAGCTCTCTTCGTACATCCCAATCTTGACAATTTTTTCAAAGATTTTTCAAAATAGACTTTATTCAGGTAATAAATATATACAATACATGAGCTGTGCAACAAATTCATCCAACATTTTCGGAGGCTATACAAATTATTCAATACAGTCTACATACATTGCTCAAATTTCACAAATTTATCCCCCACTCATGCGGCCCACTGGTGTGGGATCCCTTACCTTTTTTTTGAGGGGCATCTCCACCACACCCTGCCCCCCATGTCCAGCAGCGGAAGGACTCTAGACTGTGGTCCGCCCCCACTGAGCCTTGGCGTTGGCTGCACCGAGCTTCAGTGCGTCCCTCAGCATGTACTCCTGCAGTCTGCAGTGGGCCAGTCGATCCCAATCTCACAAGTTTCTTCCCTCCTTCTACCCAGTGTTTATTTTAATCAGACCAGAATGCAAGACATGTCACACTTGTGAGCAAGAGCGGGCCATTCAACCCCTCCTTGAGCCCATTCATTCAACAAGATGATGATTAATCTTTTACCGTGAACACCTTTCCCTGCGCGATCACCAGCTACCTTGATTCTACCAATATCCAGAAATCAACCAACAAGGACATTCTGTTAGGTGAAAAAATAACATTAAAAGGATTGCATCTTGACTAATTTAAAATCACTTATTTATGTTACAAATGACAGAATGATAATCTGAAAAATAAGCAGCACTTGAATTTATTTAGAATCACCACATCCACGCAATTGCCACTTTCTCTGTCTGTAATTGGAACTCTGGCATAAACTGGGGAAAGATGTCATCTTATTCACTATTCAACTGCTTGCCACGTCAAACACCTCCTACTCCAATTCTGGAAGAGTCTGTGCTTCTCAAATCAGGCAACCCAGCCACCAGCACCTCCTCTGCCTCTCTCACAGTAAACTCCATCTGCTCTTCAAGCTGACTCGGGAAAACAGCCAACATTATCAAAGACCAGTCTCCCTCTGGTCATTCTCTCTTCTCCTTCCTATTGCACAGAAGATAAGAAAGCTTTCAAGGACGTTCCATGAGATTCACCAAGTTTTTTCCTCGCTTTTATCTGACTTGTGAATGGACCTCTCATATGCTGGAGATGAATTCCAAAACTTCTGATCTACTGTATCTTTAACTAAGTTTTTCACTGAATTTTAGTATAGGAAGGTTTCACGAAAGGTCACTGGGTCATAGGGCTCGACGCACGGAGCCGCTAAATCCAACTGGAGGATATCCGGTATATGTTATTATTGCTAGAAACGCGTACTTTCCTACCTGTTAAAAACCGCCTAAATGTTGAATTTTTGTGCTGAAAAAAATTATGGGAGTCGGGGTGAGAGACATGTACCCAACTTTAGAATTCCAAAAGTGAAGCGAAATGAAGGTATAGAGAAGCGAGAACTGAAGGGACTACAGCAGCTAAAGTGCTTGGTAAACATTGAAAATATTGGGAATTATCCCGTTTGCTCACTGCATTTCATCAAGTAAGGCATTATTTGTGTTTTTTCTTGATTCCTTTGGTATCTAAAAATTCTCAGAAGTGATAAATCTGGCTGTAAATTTTTCTTCAGATGCGTTTTCATTTTGTATGTAAAAACCCACGAGAACCATGGGCGATTTAAAAAAAATTACAGCCAGATTTATCACTTCTGAAACTTTTTAGATGCCAAAGGAATCAAGAAAAAACACAAATAATGCCTTATTGTTGATGAAATGCAGTGAGCAAACGGCCAATGTTCGTCAAGCACTCTGGCTGTTGTTGTCCCTTCAGCTCTCGTTTTTATCTACCGTCATTTCTCCTCCCGTTTGGAATTCTGAAGTAGGCTAAATGTCTCACATGCTTATCCCGGTTTCCATATTTATTTACAGTGCAAAAATTGACAATTTCAGCGGGTTTTAACGGGGCCGCTACGCTGGAAACAATGGTAAGTGCCTACCTGCAGTTCATGGCGTGTACTCCATTTGATCCGACTGCCGTGAAACCTCCCTATATGTGACAATAGTAAACTAATACCAATTCATGAGCTAATCTGTTGCCGGTCCTATTTTGTTCTGGCATTTTCCCACTTACAGTCCCCCCCCACTTCTATTCCCTCCCCCCCCCCCCCCCCCCCCCCCCCCCCCCCTTTCAGCCCCCCTGAGGAAGGGTTCCGAACCAAAACATCACATAGAAACAGAAAATAGGTGCTGGAGGAGGCCATTTGGCAAACAGGCCCTTCTGCACTTGCCCTAGTGAGACCACACCTGGAATATTGTGTGCAGTTTTGGTCTCCTAATTTGAGGAAGGACACTCTTGCCATTGAGGGAATGCAGCGTAGGTTCATAAGATTAATTCTCGGGATGGCGAGACTGTCTTATGAAAGAATGGAGCGACTGGGCTTGTATTCACTGGAATTTAGACGGATGAGAGGGGATCTTATAGAAACATACAAAATTATTAGGGGATTGGAACGCTAGATGCAGGAAACATGTTCCCAATGTTGGCGGAGTCCAGAACCAGGGGTCACAGCCATGATCACATTGAATGGCAGTGCTGGCTCGAAGGGCCAAATGGCCTACTCCAGCACCTATTGTCTATGTATATATGCGTCCTTGTTGTCTTGGTGTTCCAGAGGTGAGTTTAGGGGCAGGGAGATGGCCAGGGAATATACTGCAGGACATGAGTGCTGCAAGGACAGATTTTATAATTGTCGAAGGAATTGAATTCTGAATGGAAAGGAAACATGGTGTATGGTGCACTGCTGAAGTAGCTGAAAATTGGTGCTAGTTTTCACATGCCCAGCTGTGTCTAAAGCATTCAAGCTCAGGTCAAATTTGGCTCTCTGGAACTGTGAGGCAGCAGCATTAACTGTTTGACCACTGCTAGGTAGATCATTGATGAATATATTGATGAATTAATGTTGCTCATAACATTCAAGATTGCTTTGCTCCAGATCGGATGCAGAGTGGCAAAACCAATAACAGGGTGGGTTATATTTGCCCCCATTTTCAGGGCATACATCCGCACTGTTAGACAAATGCCAGTATTCCCGCACGACTCTGTCTTTCCAACTGAGTGAATGGTTTTGATTTTTTAACAGTGAACGAGTGGCTCTGGCCTTCAGGCAGTGGTTGATGCCATCTGCTGATAGAAAGCCTGTATTACATGATGAAAAATAAATCAACTGAAAACAATAGAAACGGGCGGCATAGATGCTGACCTTTCCGTCCCATCTCATTTATGCCGATTGCGATGCCTATCTATGTGAGTCCGCATTAAGCCTGATTCCCACTACACCTTTCCTGTACAAGTACCTGTCCAAATGCATGCTAAATTTTTAAATTGTATCAACTGCCATCATCTCCACCAGCAGTTCATTCCATATACTCACCACTCTGTGTGTGAAAAACTTATTCCTCAGATCTCTTTTAAATTTCGCTCCTCTCACTTTAAACCTATGCCCAGATCTAGACTCCCCTGATCTGGGATAACACTTCTAACTATGTATCCCATTTGTGTATCATAATTATGCAAATTGTAAGATCATCTTTCAGTGGTGCTGCCTGACCCACTGAGTTACTCAACCACTTTGTATCCTGCACCTCTTGCACTACTAATAAGCTTTGAGAAATTTGAATCAGTAAAACCCCATTCACAATGGGAGTGAGGGGAGGAGGATGAGGGAAATGAGGAGGGAGATGGGGTGGGGAGTGTGATAGTAGAGGGAGATGGGGCGGGTGTGGAGTAGGGAGATGGGGAAAGTTGGAGGAGGGATATGCGTCCTCCCTATCTACCCTCTGTACCGCCCTCCCTCCCTCTCTATTAGAAACATAGAAATTAGGTGCAGGAGTAGGCCATTCGGCCCTTCGAGCCTGCACCGCCATTCAATATGATCATGGCTGATCATCCAACTCAGTATCCCGTACCTGCCTTCTCTCCATACCCCCTGATCCCCTTAGCCACAAGGGCCACATCTAACTCCCTCTTAAATATAGCCAATGAACTGGCCTCAACTACCCTCTGTGGCAGAGAGTTCCAGAGATTCACCACTCTCTGTGTGAAAAAAGTTCTCCTCATCTCGGTTTTAAAGGATCTCCCCCTTATCCTTAAGCTGTGACCCCTTGTCCTGGACTTCCCCAACATCGGGAACAATCTTCCTGCATCTAGCCTGTCCAACCCCTTAAGAATTTTGTAAGTTTCTATAAGATCCCCTCTCAATCTCCTAAATTCTAGAGAGTATAAACCAAGTCTATCCAGTCTTTCTTCATAAGACAGTCCTGACATCCCAGGAATCAGTCTGGTGAACCGTCTCTGCACTCCCTCTATGGCAATAATGTCCTTCCTCAGATTTGGAGACCAAAACTGTACACAACACTCCAGGTGTGGTCTCACCAAGACCCTGTACAACTGCAGTAGAACCTCCCTGCTCCTACACTCAAATCAATGAAGGTCCCAATGGCTTGCAATTTAGGTGAAAGCTAACATTGTGACCTGGGTTTTATTCAGCTTTCTTTACTGCCAAATGCTGCACCTGCATGCCTAAGCCTTCAATGACTGGACAGTAATCCATGTACCACGACACCCTCTATTTTGGTGTCTCGCTGCATGGCTCCCCCAGTTTCCCAATCGGCCACCATTTAGATAATAGTCTGCTTTCCCGTTTTTGCCACCATTTTAAATGGATAAATCTCTGACATTTATCCACATTATACTGCATCTGCCAAACATTTGCCCACTCACCCAGAGCCTATCCAAGTCACCTTGCCGTCTCCTAGCATCCTCCTCACAGCTAACACTGCCCCCCAGCTTAGTGTCATCCGCAAACTTGGAGATATTGCCTTCAATTCCCTCATCCAGATCATTAATATATATTGTAAATAGCTGGGGTCCCAGCACTGAGCCTTGCGGTACCCCACTCGTCCCTCTCCCTCTCTACCCTCCCTCCCCCACATTCTACGCCTCTCCCTCTCTCTATCCCCTCCCTCTATGCCCCTCCCTCCCCTTGTCTCCCCTCTTCGCCCCCCCTGTCTACCCTCCACGCCCGCCCTCTTTACCCCCTTCCCTCTCTACTCTATCCCCCCTCTATGCCCCCCTCTCTACCCTCCCCCCCCCCCCCCCACTCTAGGGATTGAAGAGGGAGGGTGAAGAGGAGTGCTGGGGGATGGGGAGAAATGAGCCGCGCCTGCGCAGTTGGGGGAATGGGTGAGCAGTGGAATCTTGCGTTGGGGAGCAGACCCTAAAATCTTACCAACCACTGAAGTCAAGTGCTAATCGGCACTTTTTCAAACGTCTAGAACCACACCTGACTAGTGATTCTTGAAAGATTACTACTGATGCACATTCTCTAAAGTGACCTCTTTCAGAACCCTAGGGTGCAGTCCATCCAGCCCAGGTGACTTATCCACCCTCAGTTGGGCATTGTTCCTCAATGTCAGATAAATGCCAGTATTCCCTTTCGACTCTGTCTTTCTAACTGAGTGAGTGGTTCAGATTTTCCAACAGTGAGCAAGTTGCTCTGGCCTTCAGGCAGTGGTTGGTGTCATCTGCTGGTATAAAGTCTGTATTACATGATTAAAAATAAATCCTCAACTGAAAACAATAGAAACGGACAGCATAGAAGTTGACCTTTCTGGTCTATCTCATCTATACTGACAGTGATGCCTATCTATGTTAGTCTGCATTAGACCTGATTGCCTCAACACCTTTCCTATTCAAGTAACTGTCCAAATTAATGTTAAATGTTTTAATTGTATCGATCGCAAACACCTCCTCCTGCAGTTAATTCCAGATACTCGCATATTCCTCAGATCCCTGTTAAATTTAATTTAAAACCTGTGCCCAGGAGTTCTAGACTCCCCTGACCTGGGATAAAGATGCTGACTATGTATCCTAAATATTCCCCTCATTGTGAAACAAACAAAAATATCTGCTATCAGCCTCCTAAGTGAGCATAAACCCAACTATCCAACCTATGCTAATAACTACAACCCTCCATTCCAGGTAACAGCCTAGTGATTCTCTTCTGCACTTTAGGTCCTTGCTCCTTTAGGTCCTTGCTCCTCGGGCGCCCGACTTCTCCAGCTCCCTCCCGTATACGCCATCTGATGAGCCTTCTAGTGGGTTCCTGTTCCCGCCGACCGACAAGCCTTCTGCCGTGTTCCCGTTGTTGGCGGAGACCGTGGCGGGTGAGTTGGGCCTACCAGGCGAGCGCTCTGAGGTCGGCCCACAGCGGGCAAGTCGGGCTTGCTTGCCTGGAGCACCCTAGTCATCTCGAACACCTAGCGAGTTTGTCATTAGAAACTATTTGCCTCCTCCTGGGTGGAACAGTGGCGCAGCAGTAGAGTTGCAGCCTTAAGGGCCTGTCCCACTTGGGAGACCTCCACCGCGACCTCTGGCCACCTTAAGCGACTAAAAAAAATCAAGGTTGCGGTGACCTACGATCTTCCTCGACTATATGTACGACCTCCTACGACTATGTTGAAGTCCTCCCTCGACTAAGAAGAAGACCTCCTTCGACTATGTTGAAGACTGGCTTCGACCATGTACGTTTTATTCGAGGAAGATCTCTGGCAAATTAGTCCGTGAATGAGCACGACCCCCTTCTACCTCAGAGGACCATACCGAAAACCAATAATGACCAGTGAGGAATGTCTACAGCTCAAATGATCACCTGATAAAATGATGTCATGTCTGCATTTTATTCTCACTAAAAAATGCCTCCCAGGTTTAAAAAAAAAAATCATTCTGAACCATGCAAGCAAGGAAGGAACTAGTTTGGAGGATGTTAGTAAAAATACAACTACTGCTGTTTGCAGTAGCCCTTTTGGCTCAGCAATCTTTTAAGAAAGGCAGAAGGGGAAGAGCAAGGGTGAAGAGGAAACACAAGAAGAGGTCTCAATGGGTGAATGGAGATGATGTGATGGACTGTCCAGTACACCAGAGAAAATATGGAACTTTATGCACACATGTGGGGCAGTGGATGGCAAGCATGCCATTCTTGTCCCTGTACCCCTCAGTTTCCTTTTCGTACAGGATGGCATTCTGCTGGAACCATTCCTCAAGGTCCCCCTCCTGCTGCCTGGCGAAGGTGTAGGGCATAACCTTCCTCCAGCCCTCCCTCACCTCTTGTGTCTGCCTCTGATGCTGCGTCAGACGCAGGAGAAAGGGCTGCTTTGCTGCCTTCAAATGAGGCAGTGAACGATGGTGGGGACATATACTACCACCTTGGTCTCCTCCTCCAGGGGTCTCATGCAGGGCTACCTCCTCCTGCACCTCCTGTGGCATCACCTCCTGCCACTCCTCCGGGGTGAGCAATACCTGCATGCCATGTTTTTTTGAGAGTTGTGCTCTCCCCCTGCTCTGCTGCCTTTTTGGTGCCAACTCTAAAACACAAGTCTCCTCTCCAAAAAACTCTCCAGCTATGAATGAACATGCCTTGGAGTGAAAGAGGTGATGTTTTGCTTTTTAAATTACCTTTTTTTTCTACTGGCCTTTTTTTCACCCCGGAGCTATTACGTTCGACTACCTTCGACCACCTTCGACTAGCATCACGACCTACTACAACTGGCTTCGACTAGACCTACGATAAAAAAATATCGATTTTTCCCACGGCGACCTATTTTTAGTTGCGGTTACTTTTTGTAACATTTTGAAAAATACGCTGCGACCTAGCTGAAGCCTCGACTATGTGGAGACCACTCTTGACCTTGAAGGAGAGTGATGAAGACCTCCTACGACCTCGAGGGTCGCGGGCAAACTCGCCAGAGGTCGCGGTGGAGGTCGCCCAAGTGGGACAGGGGCTTTACAGCGCCAGAGGCCCAGATTTGATCCCGAGTACAGGTGCTGTCTGTATGGAGTTTGCCATGTGACCGTGTGAGTTTTCTCTGGTGCTTCGGATTCCTTCCATACTCCAAAGACATATAGGTTTGTAGGCCAATTGGCTTAGGTAAAATTGTACATTGCCCTAGTGTGTGTAGGATGGTGCTAGTGTGCGGGAATTGTTGGTTGGTGTGGTCTCGATGGGCCATGGCATAGGGCCTGTTTCCGCACTGTATCTCTAAAACCTATTTGAATTGTTCAGGATGGTCTCTGGCAAATTGGGCCGTGAATGAGCACGACCCCTTTCCACCTCAGAGGACCACACCGAAAACATCAGTTCAAGAATCTATCCAACTCTGCCCTAAATATATATATCCACTGACTTGGTCTGCCCAGCAGTATTCCACAGATTCACCACCCTCTGAATAAAGTTATATTTTGTTGAATTGAATTAAAATAAAAACTTTATTCATAATAAAGAATATATACAAAACAAGAACTGTGCAGAAATTTTCAGCGGCTATACATACATTCACCAGCGTTGTATTTGGTGGAGTTTACAGAAGCATCACTCTCGCCGGCGCCGTTGCCACTGACGTCCGTCCCCTCAGCCGTTGGGTAACGTGACGCCGCTCGCTCGCGGGTGGGCGGGACTGGGTCCCTCTGACGGCTCGAGCTCCGCTATAGGATCTTTGGCGCTGGCGCTGACTGCTCAGGGTCCGGCCGCCCAATGGGAGGCGTTGGGCTGGCCCTACTGTCCAATGGGAAGGCGGCGGGCTTGGCGGCGGCCACTGTCCAATGGGAAGGCGGAAGCTTGGGCCCCACTGTCCAATGGGAAGGCGGCGAGCTGACCCCACTGTCCAATGGGAAGGCGGCGGGCTGGCTCCACTGTCCAATGGGAAGGCGGCGGCTTGGGCCCCACTGTCCAATGGTAAGGCGGCGGGAAGGCGGCGGCTTGGCTCTACTGTCCAATGGGAAGGCGGCGGCTTGGCTCCACTGTCCAATGGGAAGGCGGCGCGCGCTGGCCGCCGGGTGGGCGCGCGGTGCCGGCACCAGAGAGGAGGCGCTTGAGGTGCGGCGACAGCGTGTTGGTGTTGGTGGTGGAGGAGAAGCGGAGATCAGGCCGGTCTACGGCCATAGGTAACAACAGTCACTGGGCCTGAGGCCCGTACGCTCCCTGCACCCCATCGTTGTGTGTGCGTCATTGACTACAATCACACTCCGGGCTTCTGCAGGACCCTACTCACTGTCAGCAGTCGCCAAGGAAGCCCCATCTAGTACAAGAGCCCGGCCTGCCACCTGCAGTGATCGTTTTCCTTGGCGACTGCTCGCTTTTGGAGCCCTTTCCACGGCTTTATTTCTGCTCCCGACTCCGAGGGTCTTGCGTTCAAAGCCTGGAAAGTACAAATCCACATTAATGGCCCAGAACTTCTGGCAGAAGCATTTCCACTGTCTCCTGAAAAAATATCTATTTGCCCATTCATGATCACGACCCCAAATCCGAACACATTGGAGTCAAATATTATTCAGCCAATATTCTTTAAAAAAAAAAAAAAATTCTGGGATATTGCTCTGCGCAGATTGGCTGTTATGTTTTATATATTTCATAGGGTCTATACTTCATTATGGAGGAAGGAACTGCAGGTGCTGATTTACAGTGATGATAGACACAAAATGCTGGAGTAATTCTACGGATCAGGCACCATCTCTTGAGAAAAGGAATAGGTAACGTTTCGGGTCGAGACACTTCTTCAGTCCGAAACGTCGCCTCATCTCCAGAGATGGTGCCTGATCCGTAGAGTTACTCTAGCATTTTGTGTCCATCATTAGAATGTGGTTCTTTTGGATATTCGGTTATAGACGAATCCATTATAAATACAAATGTGAAGCTGATAAATGAAAAAGGACCACAGTGTCATTCCCATTATACAGTTACTTTCCACCATTTGGAATGTGACAAAATAGCTGCTAACTAATGTTTCACGGTGGAATCTATTACAATCAAACTTTATTAAGTGTCCAATTAGAACAATGGTTAAAACTTGTTTTGAATCAGTTATATAAAAATAGCAGCTGTCTAATTTTATGTTACTATGTCTATTCAGCTAGTTGAGGCCATTCAAAACTGCACATAGGAACAGATATAGTGAGATAACAAGAGACACTGCTCGTGGTTCTTGTTCCTGGAAGAGTTCCAGTAATGTAAAATTCATATTTCTGTAGGGCATCTTGAGTATTAATTTCCATAGATGACATGATTCAAGTATCATGATTAATATGAAAAGATGTTTAAGCAATGCATTAATTTCATTCTATTGAGTGCTTCATGTACTGAATATGCAGTGATCGTTGTGAAGATTGAATTGACAATTATAGTTTTATTCAGCAGAGAAGTTTACTTCCTTTTATTAATCTATTATAGCACAGAAAGGGGGCATCCATGGTGGCTCCCAGCTGATCTGTCCCACGCCCTCACTCCCTGTACCCCTGGAATGTAATCTTGCTCCTGTGCCTATTAACATCTCTTTGATTTCTATTTGATGTATCCTTGCGGAGAGGTAATACACAAGGGCTAAGTAGCCTACCAGCCTGTCCTTGGGATGTGGAATGAAACTGGAGCATCTTGGGAAACCTCAGGATCATAGTGGTAGAATTATTGCCTTGCAGCACAAGAGACCGCAGTTCGATCCTGATTACGGGTGCTGTCTACGGAGTTTGTGCGTTTTTACTGTGACCACATGGGTTTTCTCTGGGTGCTCCAGTTGCATCCCGCCCACCAAAGAACTACTAGTTTGTAAGTTAATTGGCTTTGGTATATAAATAAAATGCAAGTTGTCTCTAGTGTGTAGCATAATGCAAGTGCATGGGGTTATCGCTGGTCAGCGTGGACTCCGTCTGCCAAAGGGCCTGAAAATTTGACACACGCAGCACCTGAGATCTAGGTCCCTATAGCTGAAAGATTTAAGGTGGAAAATTTAGGATGATGATTAAGACCAGTTATAAAACTCAAATTTAAGATTAGACCAATGCAAAATTAAAAGAATAATTGAGCAGCAGTAATACAGCTAGATGAACTACTGCTTTACAGCTCCAGCAACCTAGTTTCAATCTGATGGTATCTTTGAGGAGTTTGCTCAGGTAGAACAAACAGAACAGGACAGCACAGTCACAGGTCTCTTAGCTCATGATGACTGTGCTGTGTGCCAAATTAAACTGATCCCTTCTGCATCCACATTATCCATATCACTCCATTCCAAACATACTCAAATATAAAAGCCTCTTGGATGCCACTATCATATGTTCTTCTTCCACCACTTCTGACAGTGCATTCCAAGCACCTACAACACTCTGTATATTTAAAACAAATGTCTTGCACATCATCTTTAAACTTCCCCTCATCTTAAAGCAATGGTCCCTGCCGTGTGACACATCCTCCCTGGGAAGAATGGTTCTTACTTTCAAACTTCTGTTAGGTCCCTCCTTGGCCTCTGATGCTCCAGAGAAAACAATCCAAGTTTGTCCGACCTCACCTAATAGCTAATACCTTCTAATCTAGGCAGCATCCTGATAAACCTCCTCAGCACCCGCTTCAAAGTCTCCACATCCTTCCCGTATTGGGACGACAAGAAATGCACACAATATTCCAAAAGCTGTCTAATCAAAGTTTTGTAAAGCCGTAACATGGTTTAATTCATTGTTCACCACTTTTTGTAATCTCCTTTATTCCTGGGCATTCGAGTTGCCGAACCAGGCGGTGATGCAACCACTTAATATGCTCGCTACAATCCACTTGTAAGAGGTTAAGAGAAGGTTCGTCGACATGCCTAATCTCAATTTTCTAAGCAATTAGAGAGATTGCTAGGCTTTCTTTTTGATTGTGTCAATGTGCTGGGTCCAGGACAGATCTCCAGAGACATGCACTCTCAGAAACTTGAAGTGGTTGATTGTTTCCACCACCAACCCATTGATGAAGACAGGTCTGTGGATCCTTGGCCTTCCTCTTCTAAAGTCAACAGCCAGTTTCTTGGTTTTACTGACGTTGAGAGCATGATTGTTCTAGCACTATTTATTCAGATGACTGCTCTTCCACCTGAACTTTGACTCATCATTATCCATAATTCATCTAGCAATGATGGTGTCGTCAGCAAATTTAAAGATGGAGTTGGAACTGTGTCTGGCTGCACAGCGATAGGTATAGAGTGAGTAGAGCATGGTATAGAGTGAGTAAAGCACACAACCTTGAGGCGCCCCTGTGATGATGGATATTGAGGAGGAAGCCTTCCGAGGTAGCAGAGGCATTTGTGTGCTTTCTTGGCCATAGCATTAGTCTGATTGGATGAGGACAATTGTTGGTAGTAGTTACCACTAGGAACTTGAAGCTTCATTGACGTAGACTGAGGCTTGTACTCCATCCTGCTTTGTGACGTTGATGACTAGCTCCTTCGATTTCCTGACATTGAGGGACAGGTCGTCGTCCTGACACCTTGTTACTAAATTTTAGACTTTAGAGATACAGTTCATAATGTTTGGGACAAAGACCCATCATTTATTTATTTGCCTCTGTACTCCACAACATCTCCACAATAGAAAAAAAATCACATGCGGTTAAAGTGCACATTGTCAGATTTTAATGAAGGCCATTGTTATACATTTTGGTTTCACCATGTAGAAATTACAGCAGTGTTTATACATAGTCCTCCCCCCCCCCCCCCCCCCATTTTCAGGGCACCAAACTGTTTGGGACACAGCAATGTCATGTCAATGAAAGTAGTCATGTTTAGTATTTTGTTGCATATCCCTTGGCTAGTCCCCTTCAGTTTTCTCTTCAGCATATAAAAGGCATGCTCAATTGGGTTCAGATCGGGTGATTGACTTGACCACTCACGAATTTACCATTTTTTTAGCTTTGAAAAACTCCTTTGTTGCTTTAGCAGTACGTTTGAGAACATTGTCTTGCTCTAGAATGAACTGCCGGCCAATGAGTTTTGAGACATTTGTTTGAACTTGAGCAGATAGGATGTGTCTATACAGGTCAGAATTCATTATGCTACTATTACCAGCAGTTGTATCATTAATGAAGATAAGTGAGCCAGTACCTTCAGCAGCCATACATGCCCAGGCCATAACACCCCCACCACCACGTTTCACAGATGAGGTGGTATGCTTTGGATCTTCGGCAGTTCCTTCTCTCCTCCATACTTTGCTCATAGTTCCTACTTATATACTTCATACTTCCTTCTCTCCTCCATACTTGCCATCATTCTGATATACAGTAAGTTAATCTTTGTCTCATCTGTCCACAAGACCTTTTTCCAGAACTGTGGCTGCTCTTTTAAGTACTTCTTGGCAAACTGTAACCCGGCCATCCTATTTCTGTGGCTAATCAGTTGTTTGCATCTTGCAGTGTCGCCTCTGTATTTCTGTTCATGAGGCTCATATGGACAGTGGTCATTGATAAATCCACACCTGACTCCTGAAGAGTGTTTCTGATCTGCCGGACGTGTGTGGGGATTTTTCTTTATTATAGAGAGAATTCTTCTGTCAATAGCTGTGGTGGCCTTCCTTGGCCTGCCAATAATTTTGCAATTAGTAAGCTCACCAGTGCTCTCTTTCTTCTTAGTGATGTTCCAAACAGTTGATTTTGGTAAGCCTAAGGTTTGGCTGATGTCTCTAACAGTTTTATTCTTGTTTCTCAGTCTCATAATGGCTTAATTGACTTTCATTGGCACAACTTTGGTCCTCATGTTGCTAAACAGCAATAAAAGTTTCCAGTGTACAGGGAGTATAATAAAAGGCTGAGATGGCAGCCTTTTGGATGTTTGTGTTGGTAACAATGACATGCTTGTGCACATGGCAGATGGCTCCTGGAATTTTTAGAATTAGGCAGAATCCTGCAGAACCATCCTCTGACAAAAAGAATGGGAGAAACTCGGTACAAAGCTAATGAATGGATCCGGTTAGGAATTATACCAACATGGTGTTAGTACCTATCTCCAATTAGGGATGGCACACATGATTCAACCTGAGATGTTTGAGAGTGAGATTCAGCTGGGACAGTGTCCTGAAATTACAGAGCTTCTGTAAGTCAGGAGAAGGCATCATGTTTAATTTCCTGATGTGCTCTGCAGCATCAACACCATTATCAGAAGCAGTGACCTGTGTAGAATTTTAATGGCAGATAATATGGAAACATTGGATATGAGGAAATATAATATTTTGCTGAATCAAGCAGGATTGTATAAATTCATAATTAATGTTGGAGGCTTAAAGGCAAAAAGATAGAAATAGTTTTTTTGATACAAAGACTTCAAATGTGAAACATTTTATTGAAAATTGTCAGCAAAGCCAATCAATACTTGGTCAACAACTTTAAAGACCAACCACCAGATGCTTTTTAAAACTATTCAGAATCTATTAACTTTGAAAGATCCCAAGCTATGTTTAATGTTTGTCCATCTTTCAACATTAAATATTTTTTGGCGTTGCTTCCTTTATATTGTCAGATGAGAAACTGCTTGAAATCTATTGAAGGTTAGTAAATTATCTATGCAAAATAAGTACTCTTGACTGCATTGGAAACTTGCATAGATTTTGTCAATGCTCACTGTATATAAGTATGATAATCTTGCAGCTTAAAAATCCCAGCCACTTTCGTATCTGATTAATTCTGCAATTTGTCCAAAATTAATAAATAACTTGAGACACAGGACATGAGCAGGAGTAGACGTAGATGCCCCCACTCCCACTCTGCCAAAGAGTATAATGTCATGGTTGATCCAACCTTGGCTTCAGTACAATTCTGTTGCTTGCTCACCTTAACGTTGACTTCCAAGTAGGGAAAATCTCTATCAATCTCGGTCTAAATATATTCAATGACAGTCTCAACATCTGTATGAGGTTGAGATTTCCAAATACCCGCACCTCTCTGAGAAACTCCCTGTTTTGTCTTAAATGTATTCTGAAAATATTTCCACTATTGCTAAATTGAGGGAACTATCCTCTCAGCATTCACCTTCAATATCTTAAAATGTTTCATTAAGATCACCTTTTCATTTTTATATACTGCAATAAGCCTTATTGTGATAAGCCTTATAGACAATAGGTGCAGGAGTAGGCCATTTGGCCCTTCGAGCTAGCACCGCCATTCAATGTGATCATGGCTGATCATCCCCAATCAGTACCCTGTTCCTGCCTTCTCCCCATATCCCCTGACTCTGCTATCTTTAATAGCCCTATCTAGTCTTTTCTTGAAAGTATCCAGAGAACCGACCTCCACTGCCGTCTGACGCAGAGAATTCCACAGACTCACAACTGTCTGTGAGAAAAAGTGTTTCCTTGTCTCTGTTCCAAATGGCTTACCACTTATTCTTAAACTGTGGCCCCTAGGTCTGGACTCCCACAGCATAGGGAACATGTTTCCTGCCTATAGCATGTCCAAACCCTTAATAATCTTACATGTTTCAATAAGATTCCCTTTCATCCTTCTATACTCCATAGTATACAAGCCCAGCCGCTCCATTCTCTCAGCATATGACAGTCCTGCCATCCCAGGAATTACACTGCATTCCCTCAATAGCAAGAATGTCCTTCCTCAAATTAGGGGACCAAAACTGCACACAATACTCCAGGTGTGGTCTCACTAGGGGCCTACACAACTGCAGAATTACCTCTTTGCTCCTATACTCAACTCCTCTTGTTATAAAGGCCAACATGCCATTCGATTTCTTCACTGCCTGTTGTACCTGCATGCTTACTTTCATTGACTGATGAACAAGGAACCCCAGATCCCGTTGTACTTCCCCTTTTCCCAACTTGACACCATTTAGATAGTAATCTGCCTTCCTGTTTTTGCTACCAAAGTGAATAACCACACATTTATCCACATTAAACTGCATCTGCCATTCATCTGCCTACTCACCCAACCTGTCCCAAGTCACCCTGCATTCTCATAGCATCCTCCTCATAGTTCACACTGCCACCCAGCTTTGTGTCATCTGCAAATTTGCTAATGTTACTTTGAATCCCTTCATCTAAATGTATTGTGTAAATAGCTGCGGTCCCAGCACCGAGCCTTGCGGTACCCCACTAGTCACTGCAATAAGTCTGCAATAATATACTGCAATAAGTCTTGCTCAACTATTCTTCATATACCAACCCCAATAATCAACATTGTTAATCGTCTCTGCACTACCAATTAATCCTTTCCCAAAAATAAAGTAAAATTAAATGTGCTCCAGGTAAGGTTTTACTAATGCCCTGTAAATTTACATTAAAAATCGCCTACTTTTAAACTCCATACACCCTGCAATGGAGACCTTGAATGCAATATCTGTGAAGTATGAATAGAAAAAAAACTACTATCGGCCTCTTTAGTGACCGTCGGACTATCCTTGATCGGACTTTGCTGGTTTTACCTTGCACTAAATGTTATTTCTTTATCATGTATCTATACACTGTAAATGGCTCGATTGTAATCACGTATTGTCTTTCTGCTGACTGGATAGTACGCAACAAAAGCTTTTGACTACTTCGGTACACGTGACAATACACTAAACTGAAACTGAAAAAAGTGGCACAACATTTCAGTAATTAACTTTGCTGCTACACAGCTTCAGTAACTCTATTTGATCCTGACATCTGGTGCTCTCTTTTTGCTGTTCTTCCCGCTATCATGTGGGTTTTCTCCGGATGCTGCAGTTTCTCAAGCTCTGTGCTGGTAGATTAATTGGTTACTATAACTTGCCACTGGTGTAGGTGGTGGCAGGTGAGAGAGATTGGGTTACAGAGGGGTATGAGTGCACCATTCACTCGATGGGAGAAATGGCCTCAATGTTCACACAGAATAGTGTTTAACAATCTCAATTGTAATGCATGCATTCTCTGCTGGGTATATGTTAAATCATACCATTTACAAGGTGTAGAGAACTTGGGTTTAAGAACAGGAAAGAACATTTATCGAGCAGACTCTGGAGATAAGGTGCAATGCAACAAAATTAATCTAGCATTTATTTGAATTGATTCAATAGGTAAATCTTTCATATGATATTTTCCCAGCTAAAATAGGACCGTAAACTTGATTTTCTAGTTCTCCTTTGAGTAGGTTACATGGACATGTACAGTAATATACAAAACATATTTTTTCATCACAACAAATAGGAATAAGCATTAAGCCGGTGATTCGCTTTTTTTTTACATAAACCTACATGATTTAAATCGAACAATACTGGCAGTTTCTGCTAAATGTTTGTGTCTGTATGGTATAAACATTATTTTGTTCTGCATTAATCAAAATTATTAGTAGCTTGTAAATATTAAAACCAAATTCTCTGGGATAACAATATTTCCAATGTTTACATTGATAATGCTGACAACCAGTTTGTTCATATTTGTTTGTGAGATCTATTTTACATCCAAATGTTGCTTCATTCCAAATTGTTTCACTGTACATAATCACTTTCAGAAATGTATGCGAGACAGATATGGTGGAGTATTAATAGGATTTAAATTTTGATGTGAATTTGGGATTTTCAGAGATCAAAGTAGATGGAACCTAGTTTCATGCCACATTGAATCATTAGTATTGAAAATTTACACGATACAGTGGACCATATTTTTATATAATCAGGCATTGTGAGTTTGATTTGTCAAATTTGAACACTTTTTGAGCAATGTAATTGGAAAGAATGTTGCCTTGCCTTCAATGTTCATAATGATACATATGATTGTTCAGCCTGCAACACGAAGAGTTCATGATCTTCTCCAGTTATTGTTGACTAATGAGAGACTGACTCAGCAGACTTCAAGTACCATAACACTGACTGTCAAACACTGTAACTTGTTAAAATGTCTTTCTCAACACATGACGTGATATTTGGAAAAGGATGTTGTGTCTTTGAGAATCTATTACTAATTGTCACATATTAGGTCAGTCTTTGTACTGAATTTTATATTGTTGGCAACACATTCCCTGAGGTTTAACTACTCCATATTCTTGTTTTTTCCCCCCCAATCTGCCAACTTTTTATTTTCTCAGTGAGTTACTTACCACTATTAAAAAGCAATATTAAGAAATACTTTACTTGCATTTTTAAATATTCAGCTATAACACTTGCTTTACTGCACACAGAATGCCAAATCACAAGCTAAATATTCAGTATCATCCTTTGAATTCAATGGTCTAATACTCTGTGCATTTCAAAAGCTGGTAGAGGATTTTTAATTGACTTTCCTCTAAATCATGCACAATTAACTCAAATTCTCTGCAGGCTTATGAAGAATTGCTGACAGCACCTGCTAGATTTCTTTGACAGAATTTCTACGTTACATCAGTTTTGACATTGTTGCTTCCATAAAATTATAATACATTCGTCAATTCAAATTTGTCATTATTATGTTATTTCTTCAGATTTCATTTGGTCAAACATGCTTTCTTTTTCACAAACTGTGTTGACTTTGCTTGTTTACTTTGCATTTTCCTAAGTGCCATGCAATAACATCTTTAGTAAAATCTTTTAATGTTTTGCTAACGGTGGATGTTAAGCTAATAGGCGATTATTTCCAGATTTCCCTTTTTAATAAAGAACTAACCTATTGCAACTTTCTTCATTAGCCAGTTATTTTAAGAAGCAAGGTTGAAATCCCATGGGACCCAGGAACTTGTCAGCCACAGCTCCAATAATTTGCTCGATATTATTTCTCTGGTGATTGTTGCATTCTCAAGATTTCCCTTCCCGTTAAATTCCACATTTATTAGATGTTTCTTGCATCCTTTATATGGAACACTGGTGCAAATTACCTGTTCAATTCATAATTTATGATATCCCATATTTTTGTTGGTTTGTCTTGAAGCCATTAGGACAAATTAATTGCTGTCTCTGTACTCGGCCAGGACCTTACCAATTGGTTTTGTACGAGTAATTTAAAATAAATTAATATATTTTTTGTCTGATTATTTAAAAAAAAGATTCAGGGCCGTTTATTAAAAACTGAAAATGCTGGAAATATACGCAGGTCAAAGAGAGAAACCGACAATGATCCGGGCTTTGTACTGTTTGATAACTGATAATAATGGAACTCGGGGATGTACTATCTAAGAATGCATTTGTTTCTTCCATTGAACATCCCAGTAGCTTATTTGAAGAGCTAGTCTCAAACATATTCAGCAGTATGTTTGAGGAATATTGCATCTATCAGTGATCTATCCGTTTGGAGATTGATTTGTGCTATTTGAAGAAAGCATATTTAAGCTGATCAAGATGCATGATTGTTGCTAAGTTTGGCCAAAATGACTTGAAAGCTTAATAAACAACTTGATTTAAAAAAAAAGAATTTGAAGTATTCCAATGCTTTTGTTGTTCTTCCTAGAATCAAATCAAGTTTTCATTATATGCACGTACCAAGGAAAGTACAAAGGCACCAAGGAAAAATCTTACTTTGCTATATTTAAGAGGGAGTTAGATGTGGCCCTTGTGGCCAAGGGGATCAGAGGGTATGGAGAGAAGGCAGGTACGGGATACTGAGTTGGATGATCAGCCATGATCATATTGAATGGCGGTGCAGGCTCGAAGGGCCGAATGGCCTACTCCGGCACCTAATTTCTATGTTTCTATGTTTACTTGTAGCGGCGTCCCAGGCACATAGACACACAAAAACAAATGATACACAAATCACACAAGATTTCTAAAAGTCTGCAAAAAAAAACAAGACATTAATGCAAACATAAATATGAAAAAATTAAAGTCCATGGAAGTGAGAGGGGAGAACTTGTCCTGTTGTGAAGGTAGAATTAGGATTATGTAGGTTGGTTCAAGAACCTGATAGTTGAAGAAAAAGCTATTACTGAACCTGTTTGTGTGTGACTTCAAGCTTCTGTACCTCCTGCCCAATGATAGTAGTGAGAAGAGGGCATGGCCCGGATGGTGGGTCCTTGATGATAGATATTGTTGTCTTGAGTATTGATACAGTACTGAAGGAAGGTGTTTGCCATGTATGCTATTCATTTGTAAAGCAAACCAAATAATTATTTTCTTTTCTGTTTCTCTTAAGATTTTATAAGATTTCCCTTTGACCGTATAATATTTCCTCTTTTATTTAATGCACCATTGAAATTCAACTAATCTTATTTCTACCACTGGTTTGATCAAAGCATTGGAGAGCCAGCTTCTGGAATATTTTTTAAGGCATTTTGATAAGGCAATTTTAATTTATCCACTTGTTACTGACACTCAGGCCAGGTAGGTTAGCTTAGCCTTATTCACATTATCAAAATGGATTGTGATCTTGGAACATCTCTGTTAAATTTCCAAACAAGATTTTCTTCTCCAAGGAGAGCAGCTAATGCTTTCCCCCTCTATCCATGTTAGTCTAATTCTCATTCCTCGAAAAAAAAGCTTCCTTTTAGAGGCCTTCACTTTTTTTTCGCACACATGGTGCTAGGAATTACTCGCAAGACTGTTCCAAGCAGTGTTCTCACCTGGATTTGGAAAGATCATAGGTTCTCAGCTTATACGGAGAGTTAGATACAATATACAGAAATGGTAATCTACTTGTGGAGAAAGAGAATGATTCATAGTCAGCTGGTTTTATATTTTCACACTCAACCAGTTACAATTTCACAATGTTCCTGCCAGCTATAGAGGGACAAATGTCTTGGTCTACTGCAAAAGCAGTAACAGATACATACTTGCATGGTAAATCTATTTTCTGGTCACAAGTTAATTAGTAAGTCATCAGAAAGTTTTCCCGTGTGTAAGTCTTCAGTAAATTTAATACTTAAAAATAATGTCCAGGTTCCAAAAATGACCAGGTAATGCACTGACACCTGTTTAGACTTTTGTGATTAGTTATAATTTCCAAATAAGCTGGATTTCTTGGTTAGTCATTTTAGAACGTGCTGAATGAGATAACAGCAATCTCTAGACTTAACAATAATGAGGTTGAAGATACCATTTTCAGAAGTACTGTTATCAAAAGTGCAGACCATATGTGAAATTGCACCTCTGGCAGTGCTCTCTGTCTGTACACCTCTCCTGCCGCTCGCCGGCCTCGCCCATGTCAGCTGATTCCAGCAAATCCTAAAATTCTGACTGCCGCCGGGAGCAGGACATGGCCTCACTTGCTGCGCTGGGTGACACTGCATGGCATTCACTGCTCAGCCCGGACAGTGAGGGGACCAACTCAAGAGCAAAGATCATAGAGCAGGGCGAGCGGTGGAGCTTACTCCTGTGTCAGCGCGATCAAGGAACCTATTGAGGTTACTCACGTTGACAAAGGAGTAAGCTCCACTGCCCGCTGTCCTGTTATCCATCGCCCGCTGACCCACCCCACTCCATGATCTTTGCTCTGGTCCCCTCTCTGTTCGGTTTACATTGAAAGACACAGACCAGGCAGTGAATGCCATGCAGTGTCACCCAGTGCAGCAAGTGAGGCCATGTCCTGCTCCTGGCGGCAGTCAGAATTGAAGAATTTGCAGGAAGTGGCTGACATGAGCGAGGCCGGCGAGCGGCAGGAGAGAGGTGTTCAGATGGAGAGCACTGCCAGAGGTGAGCGGGCCGGCTGAAGGTTCTGAGGTGGTGGCCAGTTCCGCTGTCCGGTCCCGGCGGCCGCTCACAGCCACCCGAGCTACTTCCCTCCCCGGCCACAATGCGGTGGCTCCGCGCCCGGAGCGCCGCGGCAGCGGTGAGTAAGCGAGTTGCTGGCATGATCCCCAACCCCCTCCGTCCAACGCTCCTGCCCGTGCTGACCCTGGCCAGACTCTCCACATGCTGTGAAAGGAACTCGCCCTCCCCAGCGGCACTGTCCTTTTACAGCCATTTCCCACTTTACAGCCGCTTCGCATCAACTGCTAGCAATGAGGAATAGACTTGGCTATCGTTCTTGATGTTGCTGTACTGAGGGATAGCCATATCTATCTTTCTTGGCTAACATAGAAACATAGAAAATAGGTGCAGGAGTAGGCCATTGGCCCTTCGAGCTTGCACCGCCATTCGATATGATCACGGCTGATCATCCCATCCCTGCCTTCTCTCCATACCCCCTGATCCCTTTAGCCACAAGGGCCACATCTAACTCCCTCTTAAATATAGCCAATGAACTGGCCTCAACTACCTTCTGTGGCAGAGAATTCCACAGATTCACCACTCTCTGTGTAAAAAATGATTTTCTCATCTCTGTCCTAAAAGACTTTCCTCTTATCCTTAAACTGTGACCCCTAGTTCTGGACTTCCCCAACATCTGGAATAATCTTCCTGCATCGAGCCTGTCCAACCCCTTAAGAATTTTGTAAATTTCTATAAGATCCCCCCTCAATCTTCTGAATTCCAGCGTGTACAAGCCGAGTACAATCCGTGTAACAATCTAACCTTCAGCCTCCAAGACGCAGGTAAATTTTCGTGCCTTATTTTTTGGGTATAAAATAGCGTCTTCATTGCCGGGAAATACGGTACAGGTACTCATTATTGTTTCATTCTGCCAAAGGTTGGCTTTGGAACAGGATCTGCATTTTGCTCTGCTTACTCTTTTTTTCCACTAGGCAAATGCAACTGATGTGCTGCATAAGAAGTGTTTAGCACAAAGCAATCAATACCAAATTTAATACCAGATTTGGCCCATTTTCATGTGATTGGACTGTGCACTGGCTTTAATTTACTGCATTGCAGATTCTTGCAGAACAGCATTTGAATGTTTAACATGAATTGCAAAGTTATTCTTTACAGTACCAAATCAGTTTTGCCTTTTGTTAACATGATACATGACATGTATGATTTAGAAGTGGTAATCATTTCATGTTATTGAAAAATAATTGATACTTGAATTCTGGACATTTTTGTTGTGTTCTTTGGTAAAGTAATTACTTTTAGTTGCACACGATGTGTCCAGAATCTCTTAAATCTTGCTTCTTTTTTTCCAAATTCAGCACATCAAAAGATCATGTAGATTACTTCTGTTTAAATTGATGTCTTTATGTTCTAGCAGGTTATAGAGAGAAAATTCCAGTTCTATTATTTATTTTGTTTTGTGCATGCAGCTTGGCATCAAATTGGGTCCTTCAAGATAAAACTGTTATTATGGCTTGTTGACAAGCACAGTGGACAGGTTTTCATACATTAAAGGGACTGAAAATGAAAATTGTTTGTTTACTTATAATATCACCTTGATCTTAAAAACAAATTAGTCAAAAGACTGCTCACTTGTTTGTTGAAATATATCTGCTCCTGATTCTTGGCTCTGACGAAGGAACCAGGCAAAGAAAACATACAGATCCATCTAACTCTTATTTAATAGATGCAACAATACTGACAATGGGAGCTTCAGCCAAATTACCAAGTTCAAGTGTAAATTTAACCATAAATCTACATTGACCATGGTGAAATTTGGTCATGAACAAGCTGGATTCATATTTTGCTTGCACCCACTTAACTATCCATATATAGCTTTCAAGTAAAGATCATGCACAGTATTTAGGTCAGGATGTGAGTCTGGGTTTGTTTTGCCTGTTTTCTTTTATAATTGGATTAATTTATCTGATTTAATTTCCCTTGATGATAGTCAGTATGCAACAGGATTTCAATCTGGAACTTGACTTTAGGTTTATTATTATCATGTATACCAAGGTACAGTGCAAAGCTTGGTTTTGTGTGCTATCCATCAAATCAGATAATGCAATACCCAAATACAATTACTTCAAATTCAAGTATAATAGATAGAACAAAGGGGAAGAGCCAGAGATTACAAGAATTGCAGCGCATCAGTTCCATACGCTAATCTCATTGTCCACAATGGAGATGGTGAGTCAGACAGTACCCTAGCTTATGGAAGGAACGCTCTGAAACCCAATAGCAGAGGGGAAGAGGCTGTTCTTGAGTCTGGTGGTGCATGTCTTCAAGCTTCTGTATCTTCAGCCAGCCAAAAGCAGGGAGAAGAAGGAATGACCATGGTGGGACAAGTCATTGATTATGTAGGCTGCTTTTCCAAAGCAATGTGAAGTGTAGATGGAGTCAATGGTGAGAAATGTTGTCTGTGTGTTGACTGGGCTACATCTACAACCCACTGTAATTTCTTGCGAACATGTGCCAAGCTGTTCCCAAAGCAAGCTGTAATGCAACCCGACAGTATGCTCTCTATGGTGCATAAAATGTTTGTGACAGTCATTAGAGACATGCCGAATTTCCTCAGTCTCCTTAGGAAGAAGAGGGGTTGGTGTGCCTTCCTGGCTGTCGCATCAATGTGGTTGATCCACAATAGATTGTTGATACTATTAACACTAAAGAACTTGAAGTTCTTAACCATTTCCACTTTGGTAACTGTAGTGGCCAGTTGGCTTGTTTTGCGTGTCCTTAATGATGGCGTGTGTCTTTAAATTTTAGACTGCCCGTTATATTGTGGGTGGGATTTATGACGTATTTTAGGGCGTGTTTGGAGCTATGTTTCTTGCGCAGAAGCTTAGTTTTCAGTTTAGTTTTGGACAAGCATGGGGAAGGTTTACCCTTTGACCATGCGAAGTGTAACGGAGACACGAGGAGTTTTCTAACCTTTAAAGTGATAAGTTGGAGTTCGATGAAGATTATAGTGTACGAGTCGAAAGAAGTTTGGATGTACCTTATTGTTTTTCATCACCAATAAAGAATTTATTAAACAAAAGACTGTGTTTTGAAGATTTATCTGTGAAGAAGCTCTGAAGGTCCCCGACGGAGAGCTTGCATGCGTATAAAGATATTCCCCTTAACCATGTAGTCCATTTAGCGGCTGGAGGGAGTAATCTCTTGAACAATATAAAAATCTGCCGTTACAGCAACATTGATGCTGATTGGGGCATGTACCATACTATCTTAAAGTTGATAACTAACTCCTTTGTCTTGCCAACATTGAGGAAGAGGTTATTGTCCTGACACTATGCTAGTAAGTTTTGTATCTCCTTCCTGTACTCAGTCTTATCATCATTCATGATCTGGCCCACCACTGTGGTGTCATCTGCAAACCTGTAGATGGAGTTAGAGCTGAATTTGGCCATACAGTCGTGAGTAAGTCGGGAATATAGTAGGGGATTGAGAAAGCATTCTTGCGTTTCCATTATTTAAAATATTTCTGCTCAGTTTTGTGCTTTTGGATTATTTATAACATTTTGATTAACTTTAATTTTTAAAAACATTAATTTTAATTTAATTTCTGATATCTTTTTAATGTCTCCGAAGTTAGCAACATTTTAAATACCGTGAAATCTTGCTCACGGCTATTAAAGCCGTTAAACTAACAAATGGGCTTTGCTGTCTGTCTAAGCTTTCAAACACCGATCTCCCCTGGTGCACTGCCATTGTCCCTGTTAATATACAGGCCGTATCGTGGGAGTCTGGGAACCAGTGGAGAGTGACAGAGTCTCGACATCTCAATATGGTAATTAAAGCATAGGCAGACAGCAATTCTAGGTGCAGATGGGGGAACCAGGCTAACAAATCTCCCCCACAATATCATTTTCAAAGCATTCAATCAATGGCTACTCTTGAAAACGAATCGGTCTGGAAGTTGTTCTCATAAATGTTAGAAGTTGAGCATAATATTTGTATGTCACAGTGGTCTGGAAATTAATTTCCTGCTGGTGAAGTTTATTCAACTGAAAATTGACTTAATGTGAAACATCTTGCCAATAGATGCTGATCTCTTACTTGTTTAATATCCCCAAATCGATCCTCGGTCCTGGGCAGAACATTTTACACATTGCCCTTTCAGAAGCAGCCAAGGCCTTCGTGCATTTTATTGAAAGCTGCAGCATCAGGCCCCGGACTAAAATGATATGGCCTTGCAATGGCCAAACGCTGCACCCCTTTGGTGTTGTTTGCTCTAACCTGCTGTGTCTTTTGACTCCGTGCTTTTCCCTATCTCCAAGGCTTAACATAAATACAGACTGTTGTGTATAAATCGCCTCTTTATATATAATTGTGAAAGAATTGTATGGAATTTCTCATTTTTGTTTCTTTCTGCAGACCCGGTTGAATATTTATTATGGACCTGGAGGGTTTTGGAGAGCTGCTGCAGCAGGCCGAGCAGCTTGCAGCAGAAACTGAAGGCGTATCCGAGCTTCCACATGTGGAAAGAAACCTGCAGGAGATTCAGCAGGCAGGGGAGGTTTTGCGTTCCAGGACCCTGACTCGCACATCACAAGAGACAGCAGATGTCAAGGCGTAAGTTTAAGGGCTAAACCTTATTTTGAATGTCTTGAATTGTACTTCTTTAGCAGGAATCGCATTGTTTTTGCAATGACCTGTCACCAGTTTAGTGCAAAATAATCCATAGGGCCTATTTATTCTTGAGACAAGCTGACCTGTCACTCTCACTTGCGACTCTTGCCTTCAACAACATTCATTTAAAATATGACTGTGCCACAGGAGATGCACGTTGTAAGTCACCTCGTGTTGTTGAGGATAGCGTGTTCTGGCTAGGATTTTGCTGTTTGCGTTAAAGATTATAAAGTTTCATGTTAAGTAAAGGTCATTGTGAATTGATTAGAGTTTAATTCTGGATGTTGAGATTGAATAATATTTGTTAATTGCTGGAAAAAGACTTTAGGTTAGTCTCCTTTCTCATAGAGAAATCAATATCTGCAACAAGGTATGATAAATTTGAAGAAATTACTTCATTCAGAAACTATGATTTTAAATTGAAGGAGAAAATCTTCACTTTAGCAGCAGTAAACATAAGTTTATGGGGGGAATACCTTTTCATTTTATCAGCCTAATTGTGAAACAAGTAGTTGGAAGTCACGCCTCAATATTAAATGTAGTATGAAATGATGGGTTCATTTTATCTGTATTTTTTCTCACTTGAAGGTAATCTGTTTGTCTCAGTTGCGTTATGTAAAGATTGTGTTATTCTTATTCTAAAATGACAAATTGGCACCCATTGCCTTGGACCCTAGTCAGTGTTGTTCCATATCTGTTGTCCAGGGGTAAATGAGAATTGCATTCATTTACCTTCTATTGTTCAAAATAATAAAATTAGAATGTTGGCATTCCTCACGGTGTGTTATGCCTGGACTCTTCCTACTTTGTTCCATATTGACATTGTACAGTCAGCTGCCTATTCTCTTTGCTTGCATGTTTAATGGTTAAAGATATTTTTCTAACTAAAGAATACATTTGATAATTTTATTTGTTAATCCTCAAAGCTGGTTCTGTACTGTAAATTTTAAAGCTAAAATAATTGTTTATATGGAGAACATTGAATGATGATTTATTTTTTCCCCTCCCCTCTTTTTTAATAGGTCTATTCTGCTGGGGACCAAAGGGCTGGACATATCTCACATCTCTCAGCGACTGGAAAGCTTGAGTGCAGCCACAACCTTTGAACCTCTTGAGCCGGTCAAAGACACAGATATACAGGTAAATGGGCATTTGCTGGTGTGCCTCCTTATGTTTTGAACCCTTTGTTTTAAACGCTTGCAGAATTAAGTCACAATGAATTTTTATGATATAGTCCATATTCTGTTCTTGCCTATGTTGGAAAAATCCTTCTATTCTTCCTTTTGAGCTATTAGAATTGATACTGATTATCAATATTGGAAAGATATCAGTTTTATTGATTTCAATTTGCTGAGTATTAACCCTGGTTTTGGATAGTTTGAGGACTCCATTGTATACCTGTTTTGATTGTAGAGAAGCAAGTTTAGTAATTTGAGCTTTGGCTTTGTTTCATGACAATCTATGTTTTATCAGTTTTATGGCAGATGTCATCATTAAATTGTAAACCTTTTAATTGTATGGAGGTTTTCAATTGTTTTCATTTCAACCAACTTTTTTATGCATTTGCGGACATAATAGTTGCTAGCATTGCCCATTTTTAATTGGGCTTAAGAAAATGTAAAAAAACTGTCTTCTTGAATAGCTACTGTCCTCCTAGAGATGGTACTTGACAGTGCTATTGGGTAGAGTGTTGAAATATTTATTTCCAGCAATAATTAAGGTATGATGTGTGATGTGAAACTGCACCAAATGATGCACCAATGCACCTGCTCTTCCAGGTGATAGATTTAGGAAATGCTCTTGAAGAAACAAGTGTTGAGGTATTGTTGTGTTGCACCTTGGAATGGTGTGCACCACAACTTTGAAATGCCTCTAGTGAAAAGAATTAGTAGGGTCCAGGATTGTGTCAGTCATGCTGGCTGTAGAATGGGGCTTACCAGCCTGAGTGGATGATTGATTACTTGCATTCATCAAGGCAAGCAGAGTGTTTACCTTCATACTCTTGCTTTTGTACCCAAAGTATTCATGTGATTTATCCAGTTAAATACCTGGGCAATGGTTACCCTAACGGTGTTGATTCAGGAGAAACCTATGGTTGTTATACCATCGACTGTAACAAATAAGTGTTTAAGTTCTCTCATGTAAGTGACTGTTATTGTTACTTGTCACTGCCAGCCTGATGTTGTCTAGGTTTCTCAGTGTGCAGAATCAGATTGCTTCATTATCTGGGTAATTACAAATGGAATTCACTTTGTTCGGATGCCAATAAAAAATGTTCACTAAAATCTCATGATGCAAGGAAAACTGTTGAGAAAGCAGCTGAAGATGATTTGGGTGGACATTTCCTCAAGGAACTACTGCCTAGGTTTGAGATGATTAATTGACAGCAATCACATCTGTTATCCTTTTGGTGTGACCGTTTTATTTTTTATTAAATTTACTTGTACCAAGATTACTGTTGCCACAGTTCGACAAGTACTCTATATTGAAATGGTGTAAAAGGCCGATGCAGTGGTGCAGTAAGTAGAGCTGCAGCCTTTTATTCTCCCTCTGATTGCAAAGGTTTCCCCCTGGGAGCTTTGGTTTCCTGTTGCGCCCCATGGACATCATAAGGTCATAATCAGCCATGATCATATTGAATGGCGGTGCAGGCTCGAAGGGCCGAATGGCCTACTCCTGCACCTAATTTCTATGTTTCTATGTTTCTATAAGCGATAAGAGTAGAATTAGGCCATTTGGCTCATCAAGTCTACATTCAGTCATGGCTGATCTGTCTCTCCCTCCTAACCCCATTCTCCTGCCTCCTCCCCATATCTCCTGACACCTGTGCTAATCAAGAATCTATCTATCTCGGCCTTAAAAATATCCATTGACTTGACCCCCACAGCCTTCATAGACATAGAATTCCACAGTTTCACCACCCTCTGACTAAAGAAATTCCTTCCTAAAAGAATGTCCTTTAATTCTGAGGCTATGATCTCTAGTCCTAGACTCACCCACTAGTGGAGACATCCTTGCAGGTTGCAGGGCGTGCAGGTTGGTAGGTTTATTGGCCACTGTAATTTGCTTCAAGAGTGTTGTTGGTGAGGGGGAATTAGGGGGAGTTGATGGGAATGTGGGGAGAGTAAATTAGGATTAGTGTACATGGGTGGCTGATGATCAGTGTGGACTTGGTGGGCTGGTTTCTGCCCTCAGTGTCTCAGTCTATGGTAATTTATTCATCAGTGAGATTTGCTTGCCTGTGTTTAACCTGATGCCTCCAATAGTTTTGTTAACAATTATATTCAGGTTCAAATAAATTTGAGTTTTCGGACTGATGGAACTACATGTTTATCAAAAAAAAGTTGAATATTTTAATCTGTTAGATATATGGTATGTATTATGATCAGAATATATTGTGCTGGAGGAAAACATCAGTAGAAACCTGAAATTTTGCATCACAAGGATTGGCATTCAGTCAATAGTATCGATGATTCGGCATTGTTTACCGAGTAATTTTCTTTAACCATTTTAGCTTTATTTTTTCGAAAATGTAATTCTTCTAGGTTATACACGCTTTCATCCATTTGGGTGTTCTTTACTTGACACATCTTCTATGTCAATTTTCTGGCAAACCACATGTCAGAAGTGTGGCGGATACTCTCCACTCGACTCAAAGAATTGTTTCCAACGATCTGCAAAACTCAATATCAATGAGCACAACAAGCCTTTTAGACTAAGAGTGTAGGAAGGAACTGTAGATGCTGGTTTAAACTGAAGATGCACACACTCTGTGAGAAAAAGTGTTTCATCGTCTCTGTTTTAAATGGCTTACTCCTTATTCTTAAATTGTGGCCCCTGGTTCTGGACTCCTCCAACATCGGGGACATTTTGTGTTTATCTTCTTGATTAAGATTCAATCCTGTGCCCTGAATATATATATACAGGTGCACAACCTTTTATCCGGTGTTCCGGAAACTGAAAAACTCCGAAAACCGGCCATTTTTTCCAGATGTCGTCTGCGCACCAAAGCTCGCGTTTGGCGCCAGACTTGACCCGAAACGACCCACGGTCACCTCTGCATGTAGCCTGTCAGCAGTGTAAATGTTGCTTAAATGTTAGTCAAGTAGGGCTTTTATGTGAATGCAAACTTTAATCTTAGTCCCCTACCTGGTCGGAACAACTCACGATGACCTCTTTGTCCGCAGCGCTGTGGCCGGTGGGGCTGCGGGCGGCAGCTCCGACCCCGGCAACTCTACTGGAGGTGCTCCAAATCCAGCAAGTATCCGCGAATGCGGGAGAGGTCTGGGATAGAAGTTGACCTCCAAGTCTTACGCACAATTTGATTTGGAAACCGGCGCCGCCCGCGGGCCGGACGGAGCCCCCAGCTAAGTCAGCATTTTGTCATCACTGAATTAATTCGCCTTGAGGCAGCTCGGGAGTTGGCGCCGACGCTGCGGATTTTTGGAGCTGAACTCTATACTCAACTCTACCACCACCACCACATAAAATCTCTAACTGCCACAATGAGCTCCCGGTCTTGGGGAGGAACGCTCCAGAGCCCACTATCACCTACTTACGAAAAATGTTAGAAATCCGAAAAAATGTAAAATCCGGGCCATGTTTCGGAGCAATCCACTCCACTACCTGTGTGTCAGCATTGTGCCAAGTTTACAAATGCACTGGAACAATGCCGATGACCTCTTAGCACTGACTCTAAGAAAAAGTATTGCAGAGGTCTGATAGAAGTTGACCTCCAAGTCTTACGCACAATTGATTTGGAAATAAGTCAGCATTTTGTCATCACTGAATTTAATTGCTGAACTCTATACTCAATATCTCTGCGCCACAAGAGCAGTTCAGGAACGGAGCCCACTATCACCTACTTGAGAGATGTTAGAAATAGGAATTAAATTCGGGCCATGTTAGCAATCCTTCACTGGGTGTGTCAGCATTCAGTTTACACCCACTTCAATGCTATGCCTTATCTTAAAAAATGCAACCTCCTGCTCAAACGTATAGTTTTTTCAACTATTTACCTACATGAGAAGCATCTGGATTTAGCCACACTCCTTTCCTCTTAATTCAGAAAAACGTGATTTCAATACCCCACATTCCCCCCCATACAGGGCAAAATATTCTGCATTATTAATAGATTGATTACTTTGTCCCCAATTAAACCACTTCTCTTCTTTCTTCAGCCCTTTCTGTTGTCCCTTTCCTCACTTTATCCATTACCATCTCACCTGATCTGCAACACTCTCCATTCTCCAATGCCATTTGACCTGAATGATGCTTGTGAGCTTTTCTCTTCAGACATAACATCAAGGGAGGGTCAAACTTAAAATTAAATAAAGCTTGATGGAAATTACTTCCAAGTTCATTACTACTGTACAGGTGGGAAGGTGGACAATTTTCTCAATAACAAGGAAATTAGTTGGTAGTATGATGGGTACCATCTACATAATGCATCCACAAAATCTAAAGCAGATGTTTGATTCCATTCTGCATATGAAATGCATTGTTATTCTGAGAATAGCATTTTAACAGTATATGGTTTGCCTGCAGTCTAAACTATATTGAACCGTATATGGTTTGCAGTCTAAAGATCTATACTTTTTCGATTAGTTTCTTATGCACCAAAACTTCGTATAGAGTATTGTACAGAAGTGTCTATCCATTTCCTTGCCATGAGCATTTGTAAACTTAATTAACAAAAGGAGGAAACAAATCTTGTTTATGTTCTCTGTTGCAAATTATTTGGTTTTCACTCGTGAAATCAACGTGCTTTCACGAGGCCAATGTGGTAGTTTAAATATAAAACTATTATTGCTAAACTCTTTTTGCATCAAATAAAATGCATCATGAAATTGGTGCTGCGATACAAATAATTTAAAGAGATGTGGAAGAGAATTCCTTTAAACCTAAACTGTTATCGTTTATTCCACTTACAACTGCAAAATGTTGGCATCATACACGAAGAGTAATTCAAGGCTACTTTACATTAAAGTTTCATATGTTTCATTGCACTACGAAAGGAAAACTAAATCAATTTAATTAGAAATAGATTTTAAATCACTTCATCAGATGTATAAAGTAGCACTTATTCAAGGAAAACATTATTTCTTATCTGTAAAAAATATTCTGAGCATTTAGAATGAACAGAGAATGTGAAGTGAGGAACTGTAAAGTGCTTAAATCAAAAAGTGGAGATTGTTATATGGGTGAAGTGTGGTTAATGTAAGATTATGGGGAGAAGCATCAATGATGTTTCTAACAAAAAAGATAGTAAAAGGAATTTGTGGGCATTAGGGTAAGGTTTGAAATACAATGAACCAAGCAGGCAAAGTACAACAAGATACAGTAGTCTGAAGGAAGAAAAATGGTGAGAACACGAACCATAACGAATGAAGGCTGCCTTATCATTGCAGTGTTCTAATTGAGGGTTGCAGCTTCAAACAGTAAAAACTATCTTAAATCGGCAATTGGCAGCAGCCCATGCAGTTAAGAATGTGGGAAGTTATTAATCACTGTTAAAGCTAGAGCATTGCCAAGTTATTTTTGCTGTTTTCTATTTCTACTTTCTATTTCTTTTGTCTGCAATGACAAGTTAATTGATCCCAAATTGAAATAATGGTCTGGGATTAAATAACATGTTGGAATTTAGACCAATGGCTGTTTGAAATTGTAAAACAAGACATTTCTTAATTTACAGTATTAATTAGAATATGGATGTGGATTTCTTTTTTAAACTATAGTTGTCAGTATACAATTGTCCATCGTGTTACGTTGCTCTGTTCCTTGACTAAGTAATTTTGACTTGTCAATGGGTATTTACTTGCTCAATTTTATCTTTGCAGTTTTACAAATAGTTTTATCAGCTTGTTGTTGAGTGGAAGGTGTAGCAGAGGAATATTGGCAGAAATCTCCTTTAAATAGCTAATTCTTGTTATCTGTTCGATTTGATGAATGTTTCTATCTCTATTATACTAAAACTCTTCCCTTTTTTCTTAACATTCTAAATGTCTGTGTGAGCCAGGATTGTGTTGGCTTTCTTTTAATCTACTTAATTTGTATCTTCATCCAAATGCAAGGCCACAGCCTTCCCATTTTCACACATTCTACTCGGAATTATTCCCTCAACGGCGTAGTCATCATACCGTCGCATTCCAACCTATATTTCCGAAGTTTTAAAAGTTTTAATCGTTTATTTCAGAAAATTAACTGCTTTTCAGTGGGAGACTCTTGCAGCATTATCCATTGATGATGTCACAGTGCCATCTCACAATGGATCTCATTTGCAAATGACATCACAATGGGACGGGGTGGGAGATTGCAACCTTCACGTGGTCCGCCCTGTTTGGACGAATGCAATCAACCTGGCGTGCACAACCAAATAAGATCAAATAGAACAAGTTGTCCACCCTCCCTCTCTACCCCCTCCCTCTCTACCCCCTCCCTCTCTACCCCCCCCCCTCCCTCTCTACCCCCCTCCTTCTCTACCCCCCTCCTTTCTCTACCCCCCCCTCTCTACCCCCCTCCTCTCTACCCCCCTCCCTCTCTACCCCCCCCTCCTACCCCTCTCTACCCCCCTCCCTCTCTCCCCCCCCTCCCTCTCCCCCCCTCCCTCTGCCCCCCTCCCTCTCCCCCCCTCCCCCTCTACCCCCCCCTCCTTTTCTACCCCCCTCCCCTCTACCCCCCCCTCTCTACCTCTCTCTACCCCCCCTCCCTCTCCCTCCCTCTCTGCCCCCCTCCCTCTCCCACTCTGACCCCCCTCCCTCTCTGCCCCCCTTCCCACTCCTCCCCTCCCTCTCTGCCCCCCCCTTTCCCACTCTTTGCCCCCTCCCTCTCTGCCCCCCTTCCACCCTCTCTTTTCCCCTCCCTCTCTGCCCCCTCCTCTCTACCACCCTCCCTCCCTCTCTACCATCCTTCCTCCCTCTCTATCACCTCCCCCTCCCTCTACCCCCTCACCCTCCCTCTCTGCACCCCCTTCTCTACCTCCTGCTCCTTCTCTACCACCCCTCCCTCTCTAGGGAGTGGTGAGTATTGGAACCTATGGGTGAGTGGTGGAGTATTTTGTTCGGGGACCAGCCCTCCCCTGTGATGCCGCACGCCGCCCCCCCCCCCCCCCCCCCCACCCCTCAATCTCTACCCCCCACCATCTCCCTCTCTACCCCTCCCCCTCTCGCTCTCCACCCCCTCTCCCTCTCCACCCCCTCCCTCCCTCTCCACCCCCTCTCCCTCTCCACCCCCTCTCCCTCTCTACCCCCTCTCCCTCTCTACCCCTCCCTCTCCCTCTAGCCGCACCTGCATAGTTGGGGGCTATGCATGAGTGGATAGGGCGGGGGATGAGGGGAAAAGGAGTGAATGAATAATATTAATATAATATCAAGCTGAGGGGTTAGTGTGTGTGTGTAACGCCGCAGGCCCCTGTTGAGGGGACGGGACCCAACGGGTCCCACTTGGTCTAGTAATAACTGAAAGGCAGTTGAGCGAGAAGAGTGAGAAACCACATCACATTATGAGATGACTTCTAGGTTCACAGACGTTTGTGAGTGTAAGAAGTGTAGGAGCACACTTTAAAAAGGCAATCACGAGGGCAAAAAGAGGACATGAAATAGAGCTGGCAGGCAAGGTAAAGGAAAATCCCAATAGATTCTAAAGATATATTGAGAGTAAAAGAGTGGCTGGGGCAATGATATGTCTCCTTAAAGATCAACATGACCTTTGTGTAGAACCATGAGAGATGGGGTAGATATTAAATGCCATATCTGTTTTTACTGAGGAGATGATTATGGAGACGAAGGAATTGAGGCAGAGGCATTGTGATGTCTTGGATCATATACTAATTACCAGAGAAGAGGTGTTTTTAAACACCTGGTGGTTTTAAAAATCCTGACCAAGTGCATCTTTGGACTTTTTGGGGAAACTAGAGAGGAGCTTGCAGAAGCCCTTGCAGAAATATTTGCATATCTTTAGCTACAGGTGGAGTTCCAGAAGACTGGAGGCTAATGTTGTACCAATATGTAGAAGGATAGCAAGGTTAAGCCCTGGACTACAGGCCAGTGAGCCTGACATCAGTGGTGGAAACGTTGTTGGAAGTGATTCTTGGGGACAGGATATTAAGAAAGACTGGATAGACTCGGCTTGTACTCGCTAGAATTTAGAAGATTGAGGGGGGATCTTAAAGAAACTTACAAAATTCTTAAGGGGTTGGACAGGCTAGATGCAGGAAGATTGTTCCCGATGTTGGGGAAGTCCAGAACAAGGGGTCACAGTTTAAGGATAAGGGGGAAATCTTTTAGGACTGAGATGAGGAAAACATTTTTTACACAGAGAGTGGTGAATCTCTGGAACTCTCTGCCACAGAAGGTAGTTGAGGCCAGTTCATTGGCTATATTTAAGAGGGAGTTTTTATGTGGCCCTTGTGGCTAAAGGGATCAGGGGGTATGGAGAGAAGGCAGGTACAGGATACTGAGTTGGATGATCAGCCATGATCATATTGAATGGCGGTGCAGGCTCGAAGGGCCGAATGGCCTACTCCTGCACCTATTTTCTATGTTTCTATGTTTCTACCAGCATTAGGAATCATCAGTGTGGCTTTGTGCCTGGGAGATCATGTCTCATAAACCTATTTGATCCAAGAGAATCGAGTGTCTTGGGTAATAGATAGATTAAAGGAATAAATGCCAGTTTGGAATGGAAATGAAGGCAAATGGGAGAATACATTGATTCTGACTATTTTCTGCTGCAGAAATAACGAAGAAGAATAAGCTTACAGCCATTTGTTTGATTCCCTTAAATTCATCTAATCTAGAAGTGTAGCTGTGCATGGGTGTTTTCTGTTGTACATGCTTTTAGTGTGATTTAGATGGAAACAAATTGCCCCTGCAACTGAGCTTTCTCTGAAACTGCTTAAAAAAAAAGATCGTCTTAAAAAACCCACACTCCGGTCATGGCAAATTAGGAGAAGGTTGTGCTTTACTCTATGCGTAAAATTGAACACAATGTCATAAATATATTGTCTATTTTATATCCTATTTTAATCTTAAATTCTGGCTGCTGCAAAGTTTGCAATCTGACATGTTGTTTACAGCAATAATGATTAAGAGGGGCAAGATTGTAATTCTTTAAGGACAGTATTGAATAAACAGAATGCAGCTTTTGGCAAATTAGGCATCACAAATGGTCCAGCTTGTGTATTCAGGGTGAGGATGTACTCCAGAGATGGTGAGTGTAATCCATTTGGAGGCCACGTTTTGCTGTTTCTGGCAGTGCATTTCAGTGAAAAGTTACCTGCTCTGATGTTGCAATCAGGATTAATTACCAAAATGGGTCATTTGGATTTCCTTTACCTCCCCCCTCGACTCCATTCAAGGACCCAAGCAGTCGTTCCAAGTGCGACAGAGGTTCACCTGTATCTCCTCCCACCTCATCTACTGCATCCGCTGCTCTAGATGTCAGCTGATCTACATCTGTGAGACTAAGCGGAGGTTGGGCCATCGTTTCGCCGAACACCTCCGCTCGGTCTGCAAGAACCTACCTGACCGCCCGATGGCTCAGCACTTCAACTCCCCCTCCCATTCCCAATCCGACCTCTCTGTCCTGGATCTCCTCCATTGCCAGAGTGAGCAACACCGGAAATTGGAGGAACAGCACCTCATATTCCGCTTGGGGAGCCTGCATCCGGAGGGCATGAACATTGAATTCTCCCAATTATGTTCGTCCTTGCTGTCTCCTCCCCTTCCTTAGCCCTCGAGCTGTCTCCTCCCATCCCCCAGCCCTCGGGCTCCTCCTTTTTCCTTCCTTCTTCCCGCCACCCCCTATCAGTCTGAAGAAGGGTTTCGGCCCGAAACGTTACCTATTTCCTTCGCTCCATAGATGCTGCTGCACCCGCTGAGTTTCTCCAGCATTTTTGTGTACCTTCGATTTTCCAGCATCTGCAGTTCCTTCTTGAACACAATCATTTGGATTTGTGTTCATTTGGAGCAGCCAGTTTATTTTTTTAATGCGATGTGAACTTGCTGGTAACGCAAACATTTATTGCTCATGTCTAATTGGAGCTGAAATAAGCCAACAGTTGAAGAGTTGTCTACACTGGGTCATATGATTATTTATAGAAACACCTATAAGCTATTGACCCCTTTATGCTTAATATATGATCATAAATGATCATTTGCCTCAAAATCACTTTCCTTGGCTAACTATATTCTTTAAATAACCAAAAATCTTGAAAATGTTAACTGAGTCTGGAATTTAATTAAAAAAATTCTAAAGTTCAGTATGGTCAACTACTTATTTAAGATGTCTAGATGCTAGTTTATACTGAAGGTAGCCACAAAATGTTGGGGTAACTCAGACCCGAAAGGGCCCCTATTCCTTTTCTCCAGAGATGTTGCCTGACCCACTGAGTTACTCCAGCATTTTTAAGATGCTTTCTTGGATCCAGACATCCCTGTGAGAGGACAGATACATCATCCCTGCATCTACCCTGTTAAGTCCCGATAGAATTTTATGTTTCGGTGAAATCGCATTCTTTGGGCCATACCATCTGTCCATCTAATGAATCTTAGTTGGTAATTTATCTTTGGCAATTATGTCCTCCTTTGTGTTGGTAAAACCAGGCCAGAACAAAACAAACCTGATATGGTCTCACCAAGGCACTAACTACCTAATTGGAGTTGGGTATCTTTATTCTTGAACTCAAACTCTTGCAAAAAAAGGCCAACATCCAGTTTGCCAACCTGATTGGCTGCTGTACCTGTAAGCAATTAGGATGTACCTAGTACCTTTCTCCAATTTGAGTACAGCGACACAGGGTTCCTGTGAACACCAATACATTTCAATATCTCCCTGTTTAAAATCTTTATGATATTAAATTTTTTCTATAAAATTTATTTGCAATTTTTTTATTTTATTTTATTATATTCCCTTATTCTTTGGCACCTGGCTTTGTATTATCAGCCAATCCAGATATATTACATTTGGCAGCATCTCTAGAGAAAAGGAATAGGTGACATTGTAGTTCGAAATTCTACTTTCGACAACTCTTTTCCTGTCTGAAGAAGGGTTCTATCCCAAATCGACAACTATTAATTTTCCCCAGAAATGCTGCCTGACCCGCTGAGATACTCCAGCATTTTGATCCATCTTTAAAAACTTTGTTATGCAGGTCATCGATTCCTGGGATTTATCATCGCTCAGTTCCATTAATTACTCTTAATACTTAATACTGAAATTTCTTTTCAGCTCCAGATTCTGCACTTGTTCTCCACTATATTCTGGAGATTTTCTTTGTGCCTTCCATGAGATGAACACAGTATAAGCGAGACAGGATATTCTGGCTCCAGAATTATTTAAGTATTTAAATTTTATAGTGGTGATGGTAAGATTCAAATTTGTGTCTCTACATCAATGTTCCTGAATTCTAGTTGCTGGCACAGAAATCTATGCTGTGCTGCTAAACTGGCACTTGATTGAATAATATTTGAACAAAATATATACAAATTGCGTTTTAACTAGACCCATACTCAGAAATGATGTTGCAAAAATGCTGAATATAACGATTTATACAAATGTATCTTTGGATGATTTCAGTAAATGAAATATTTTGATTAAATTAACGTAAAGATTACAGAGCCCCTTGGATGGTTTTGTGCCGTGTAATTGATCTGCCTGGTTAACCTGCCAAAATGGCAGTTTGTTTTTTTTAATTTGGGAGAAAAGTTTTGCATTTGGCTGAGTAAGTAGACAGTAATAAAAAAAAATCAACACAAATCTTCTTGGTATTGCTTTCAGACTATTGGATTCTGTATCTCTCATCAGCTCTTTGCTGTTCTCAAAAGGGCATTTCTTGTTACAATTAAATTTGCTTGATTACAATTGGCAACAGTTAGCAATTAACACATTGTTGTCATTTTAGGCTATTAGATACGTGCCTCTGTGGTTTTAATATTGATTCATTTTTTTTATCTGTGATTAATCTTTCAATATTTTTAATATGTCTTTATATTTTGCATTAATGTTGATACCTGGCTGTGATCTGAATTAAGTCAACATTGCATTGTGGTCTCGTGGTCAGGTCTGTAATTATGTTTTGGCTACAACTAGAAAGCTGCTAGTTTGATGTCCGAGCAAAACACAAAGTGCTGGATGAACTCAGCGGGTCAGGCAGCATCTGGGGAGGCAGCCAGTCTGAAGAAGGCTCCCAGCCCAAAATATGTAGGAAATGTGGAGTGTGTGTCTGAAGAAGGGTCTCGACCTGAAACGTCACCTATTCCTTTTCTCTAGAGATGCTGTCTGTCCTGCTGAGTTACTCCAGCTATTTGTGTCTATCCCAGCCTGAAATATTGTCTATCCATTCCCATCCCAGATGCTGCCTGATCTGCTGAATTCTTCCAACACCTTGGGTTTTGCTTTAGATGCCAGCATCTGCAGTCTCTTATGTCTCCAACTAGAAGTTGTTATTTAATGATTTTTTGATAAGTAATTTCTGGAGGATATCCCGATAAAAGCCGAGTGGTTTATATTTTGGAAGAGGGACGAAGAGACATAGAAGAGAGGAATTTCCTGGGAGAATTGATTTTATATTGCATGAGACCCAATATTTTTTTACCAAAGAGGCCAGGAACTAGGAGACATGGATCAAAAATGTTTAGTAGCAGGATTAGAGGGGAGATTATTGTTTTCCTCTCTGGGAGCTATAGGGCTTTGAAGCTCACAAATAAGGTGGTGGAAGCAGAAATCCTCCTCAGATTTAAAAAAAAAATGCTTGCACTAAAAAATTAATTACTGGAAGAAGGTGGAGGGTTAAACAGCAGTCGTGGAGGCAAAGGGATGGTTGACATTTCGGGTCGTGACATGTGCATTAAAGTTTAGTGAAAATTATGGGTATGTGAAGATTAACAAGGAGTGAAGCAAATGTGAACTAATTATTCGATAGGTCTGAGTTTGCATGTTTGGCGGACTTTATTTGCTCTAGTTCAGAATTCACTCTGGAGATGTAATTAATTTAGTGACAAGCAATCTTGGAACTGCATCATTTTCCAGCAAAATTTCTCGATCTTTCGTGGGGAAAAACAGTTTATATTTGGCACTTAGCAGAAATAAGTCAGAATTGGCCCTGATCTCATCTCAGGGTCAGTACATGCAGGTTCAGTGGAGGCACGAATACTCTGGTTTGATTTCCTGTCTTCAGTCAGTTCTGTTGAAATATTTTTGACTTGCTATGCTAACTTAATATTTACTCTCCTTAATATTGATTGACCAGTTGAGTATTTCCCTTTTTTATTTTTATATTCAGCATTCAGAATACTTTGTTTTTATTAAATTTTGGAAATAATTTTAAATCTTAGTGTATGCTATCCTGTCTCTGTACAGTCTGTCTACAGTCAAACATCCCTTTTGCACATCATCTTTGTAACTCAGCATTTATATTAAAATGAAGATTTTGCCACCTGGGAAAAACATAGAAACATAGAAAATAGGTGGAGGT